>NC_080435.1:34533219-34803219 GCF_028018845.1 Melospiza georgiana
CCATAAAGATTTAAGATGCTGACACCACAATGACTGGAATATCCATTACGAGCTTAGCAACCTTGTACAGCACATTTGAGATGTTATTATCATCAGTACTGATCCCTGTAGTTTCTCTGGCATTCAGGACCTGGGGTGCTCAGTGACTCAGAAATACAGGCTATTGAACCTTTCCAGAAACAGAATATATCCCTGTACATGTCTGCAATGTAACTGAAAACACAGAAGTATTTTCAGAAGTGAAAAAATGTATTTAGGAGCAGCTCTTTGTAAACTAGGTGAATTGTGCTATAGAGCATCAAACTGTAGAAATCAAATGTAATTTTTTTGATTTCTTTAGTTTAAAACTCTTTTTATTACCATTTGATTTCATTTCATCATACTGAAAAAAAAAAAAAATCCAGGGTTTGTTTTTGGGGCTCAGTTTGTTTGGTTTTTTTATATGGCAATTATTGACTCCAAAAAGGAAATTGACCAAAACAAACAAAATCTTAATTTGTATTAAAGTTAGACTGGAAGACCAGATTTAGAGTTCTTGTGTAGAGCAGCAGTATTCTGCTTTTGGGTTTTTTCTTCACAGGAAAGAGAGATAAAGGATTATCAAAAGCCCAGAAAAATAAATAAAAGTAAAGAAACTGCTGATGCAGCCACGGATGAGGAATAGCTTTATTTTTAGACTTATGCACAGCAGACAAAGAAATCTATATGAGCCTCTCCCTGTATCTTCCCTCACAGAACTTAAAAAGAGAAAAAAGAGAAACTTAAAGGTAATTTTTTTGGACATTATTTTACACAAGCATTTTTTTCATTCTGTCCTATTGATATGCTACCTTTCACTTTCCTCTGCCCTTGCCAAAACTTCACACATGCCTTCTAAGCACAGGAGCAGAAACCAGCATTGTGCTGTTTTGACTGCCATTGCTTTGTGATCTTAAATGGTCCTTCAACCCTTTTGTCAATATTTATTGATGGGATCCACAGGCGCTCTGAGTGATCCCACTCTTGAGGGGCATAAACCAATGGCAAGCTGGGAAGGCAAGAAAAGGGGGTACTGCTCCAGGCAAGAACTGGTTAGGAAATATCAAAAGCTCAGGAGCCATTGACATAATGTCAAACATTTCAAATCCTTGATTGTTTCTCTGGCTAATGCCATGCTAAGCAGAACCATTATCACCCCCTAAAGTGGAAATGGATACATATATGCACAACACATGCACGTACCCTCACCTCCACCAACACACAAGAGTCTGCAGGGAAATTAAGCAATGCCAATGAAACCATGTACAGAGAAAGTTCTCGGATAAATTAACAGTGCAATTACATTACATGACATGCCACAAGATGGATGAGGAAAACTTGGCTGTATTATGTTCTGTTTTCAAATTGCAATTTATTTGAGGGTTTTAATGGATGCCTTATTAAAACATCTCAGCATTGGTCAGGTTTCAGCGCGTGTCAGAGTAGCCCGTGATTGATGACACCCTCTGCTGCTTCCCTTGCACATTTGCAGGGAATTTAAGCAAAGAGGGAATGAACAGAAGCTCAGATTCATATTGATCGTGTGAAGGTGCACTGCCTGAGAGCACAGTCTAATAACATTCTCTTAGCTGAACTGCCTCACATGAAGGCATTTATTACAAGAACTAAAATGTTATATTGTTCAGGATAAAAGAACATTGTACAAACAAAAGAGTAGGCAACGAACAAGGGAGAGAAGGAGAGAAAAAGAGAAAAAAAGAAACACTAATGTGTAACTATAAGCAATGAAGTGCTATTATCTCCAAAGAGCATATTCAGACAGCTAAAAAAATGCTGAAGATAAGCATTCTCTATGTGTAGATATAAAAGAATATTCTGAAGATAAACTAGAAACAACAAGTTCCTTTTTTTTTCTTTAACCCATCTCATTTAGATGAGATCTTGTAATTATATTGGTAGCAATGAGGGTGGAGGTCAGAGCTAAACACAATTAGGATTTCGAACATCAAAATGGATAGCTTGACATTAATCATTTGACCATCCAATGTCTTTCTTCATCACTTTAAGTACTATATACTGTAGTTAATCGATCTGACCGTCACCCATTTTATAAGTGAAAAGCACTTGTATCTAACCGGTGTAAATTTTAAAGAGACCCCCACACTTTTAGAGGGCAGCTTCTTGATAGATTTGGACTAGACTTGCATAATATAAGAAATACTTCCTCTTGTGCCGTGAGATTTGCAAGCTACCTGATTGAAAAAGAGGAAATTGACATGATTTCAAACTGCAAAAAAACTGCTGGCTTTTACCTCCCAAAATATCCTTTTAAAGAAATCCGTGTAAGTATTTCATCACATCAGCAATGTTTGGTTAACTGATACTATTTTTTCTTCATTGTAAATGGAGTCAAGCTGAAGGTAAAATGAGATAATCAACTACAGATGAGGTAGAGTAGAAATACCCTTGCCCCTAGGTACCTGAAAACACAATACTGATTACAAATAAAAATTCAGGTTGGGCATTAGAGTCCAATTCTTTCAGATGCTGAGTACTTGTCAGTACCACTACTGTGGCCATATTCGATTTACTTTGTCTTTCTCGTGGCCTGCAGAAAGCACTCAGTATCATCCATGATCAGATCTCCAAAACACTCCCCACATATCTACGCTTGAGGCTTGGTTAAGCACTGTCTCATATGTCAGCACTGCCTCTGGCTGTTTGCAACTCTAATACCATTCCAGTTTCAATTCCAGGTCTAAAAGATTATTTGTTTGACCTGCCTTGCTCGTCATTATCTGAGCTGCTAATTTTATTATTTTGTTAGCACCCTGGGCTGCATGGTATAAAGCAACACTATAAAAGTGTAGTTTGATTATATTGGAATCATTCAGCATCACAGAGCAAACAAAATGCAGCACTCCCACCCACACTGCTATAGTAGCAAAGAAGAGGGAGTAAAGAAGAGGGGGAAGGGAGGATAAAAGCTGTAAGAAGGATAAATAAGAGTGAAAAAGCCATTGTGGTTGAAGAGCTTTACAAATTCTCTCACGCTAGAACTGGAAAATTTTTATGAGCCTATCTGAATTACTTGGTACTCAAAATATTTTTTTAAATAAATAGTGTTAAAATAATGCTAAAACAATCAGAATCTATGAAGTTTTACTGACTAGAAACAATGAGTGAAATCTAAGTCTTTAGTTAGGGAAAATTAACTTTTATAGAAATCATAGAAATTTGACTAGGATATAGAAACCTTAGGTCAGTGCATCAGGTCTCGGTTTGAACTTAGACAAGTCACTGTGCTTCTATTATTCAATGTTCCCATTTCTTTCTGTCATAGTTTCACCACATTTTTCCATCTGTTTTTTAAACATCTCCATCTGAATAAGCATTTTAGACATTCAAATTACAACTTACTTTTGAAAGTTGATTTTAAATATAGACAGGGTCCTTTAATATTCCCCATATTTAACATTAGTTATATTGTTGAAACATTGAATCAGAACAATTACTTTATTCTTCTGCTTTTTTTTTTTTCCTGAAGGCTTTTTTTTCCCCTTCACCCCCATGTTTCATTTTCTAAGTAACTGGCAAAGTTAATTTGAACTTCTAAAAGGAAAAGGGCTAAATTTTAATTCTCTAGTAGTAGTCCGTGCTACTCTTGATACTGCAGACCTCATGCTTGTTTCATTGTTGCAGAAGCATTAAAATGGCTGCCTCATATTGCAGGCATTTTATGACTTAAGAAAAAGGCTTTCTGAAACAGAAGAGTTCATATACTTCAACCAGAAAACTTACCCTTGTTACTAGCCTGCTGTGACTCCTTCAGATCCATACACGTAACACCTGAGCAAGCCATCTATGGATAACCTAGCCAGGTCATAAACATGATCATGAGCCTTAAAGCAATTCTGTACTGAAAGCCAGTTACCAAACGTTTTCTAGCTACTATAATTCAATTTCAGCTTTATTTATGTAGATGAAACATAGTAAAGATTAAATGTTAATAAACATTGATTTTCTAATTAATAAAAATTGAAAATCTCATGCTAAGTGTACCTTAGAAGATGCAGCTCAAATAGTTCCGATTCATGCAAGTCACATTATTCTCGGCTTCTTGATTATAAGCAGTAACCATGTCTATTATAGCTAAGATAAATAAACAGATATTTTCTGGCAGTTTAGTGCACAAATGCAACCTCCTAACCCTCACCATCAAAAGGTCAAAAGCTGCAAAACCTAGTCCATTAACCTCTGTAAATGGTTGTGATATTAAAAACTGACTCTCAATATCCAAGGGTCATGATCTAGTGCAATAACTATCAGCAATAAAGAATTATGACTATAGTACATTATCCATCTATAAAATGGCCGTTTATGACACCAGCACATGGGCTATCTGTAACAGGAATGAACCACCCCTCTCTAAGAATCATTGCACACTTTTAGTTATGGGATTATGATAAAACCTGTTAAAACTCGTTAAGTTCTGAAGCAGAGAACAGAGCTACTATCTGTATATTAGCAGAAACAACAAAAACTTACAGGCTAATATAGTTTAGTAAAAAACAGAAGTTTAAAGTGTCATTCTCAGTCTGATTTCCAAACTGCAACATAGAAATTTCAGATTTAGCTAGGTATCACCTCACTGCAAGAGAACCATGGACAGATAGAATTCTATCAAGATGCAGAGGGGCTGTTTCAAGAAAATAATCAGCTAATGTGTTCTTTGAGCAAACTTTTCTGGTAATTAAACAGAGCGGTAGCACTCCAAGCAAAGCAAGACTTTTGCAAAAGTAGCTGAGAAAAAAACAAGAGGGTCTGAAAAAAAATAGTACAGATGATACAGCAAAATCAATTTTAGTGGTGTCAATATAATTTTGATCACAAAAAGTCTATTTTCAGGGAAAGAAGGTAGAGGGTGACTGACAATTTAAGAAATATGATACATAAATGCAAAAAAGTCAATTTTTCGAACTTTAAAAAATTACTGTCAGAATAGGTCAAATATTAGCATGTTTCCTATAAGACAGGCATATATCTATAACTATATATAGATGGATAGAAGACTTTCTTCATTTGCATGACATCTGCTTAAATTGCTGACATGTCTCATATGTAGAAACTTGGACCAGTGAGTTATTTAATCAATCAATCAATCAATCAATCAATCACTAAAACTCTGATAATACATTAGCTTGGAAGACCTGCAAAAACCTAACCCACTCTCTCTTTTAGAAAGCAGCTGGTCTTAATAATTAAAATGGAAAAACTCCATCCATCTTAATTTGCGAAGAAGGTGCCCAGACAGAACTTCAGCACCCTACTGTAGTTTCACAGGATGTCTGAAAGGACTAGGCAGAAAGTAGAAAATATCCATTATTTTAATTTTGACAGCAGATACAGAGAAGCCTTTTATTTGTAATTAGATGTGAGAGGTTATCAAAGCTAAAAGCAAATAACATACCAATATTGTTTACTCTTTCCTTTTCCTTTTTGTTGGATTCAATGAAATCCAGCCATGGAGACAATAACTGATTTTCAGGAATGGAATTAACTATACCCACATTATCTTGCTTTTTCATTTTCTAGTCACAGAAAAATAAGGAAAAACCCATGCATGAAAATATGATATAGATTTTAAATAAGACTGCTGAAGCCCTTTTTTTCACTGCCATTTGTAGTGAAAATTAAGTTTCTGCTAAAATAGTGCTTATGTGCTGTTTTACTGCTTCTGTTCCACCCATGAACTTGTCATTCGTTGTCTCCATTTAAGAAACAAAAGAAACACGTAGAATTAGGCAGGACTAGATGCAGGATGGGCATTGGAACTGAAAAGTACAATTTCTACTCAAAAACTGGTTAAGATGAAAATTTTTTATGATACATAGTCTCCTGGAGAACCCAACTGGCCAGTGTTGCTTGCCAAGAGTAGAGGAGTGTTCCAAGAGGGTGCCTGAGCATTACAGTGGAGATACTGAGACACTGTGAATCCAAACAGGTAGAGGCCATGTTTCAGGATGCAGCCTTCCCCATGCAAAAACTCTGTGTAAATAAGATTGCTTGAACAGCAGCTGCTTTTGCCTTTTGCAGATGGCTCCCTGGTGTAGAACCTGAAGGCAAAGGTCACTGGAATGTGCGTTGTTTGGAAGTGGACACCAGTTGATATTCTGTTCTCCAGTCCTTTGCACAGAAAGGGAAAGAGTAGAGCATAGAGCATATTGAGTTGCTACAAAGGAGCTGCAAAGAAATTATTTCATTAGTGAGATCCAATACTGTGCACTTTACCATCTGAACACCTCCTTTTTAATGTCTTAACAGCTGGCAAGCTCTGGAGGATGCTTTAGAGCGTCTTTTCTCCCTGTACAACAACTTCCCACCAGTCTAGCCCAGCCTATGGTCAGGGTACCAGATCTCCTTCATTAGGGAATGTTCAAAAACTATCTCACAAACCTTCTTCTACCACTGTGGTTAATAAAAATACTAAATCATAATTTTGTTTCAGATGTCTTCTTTCCCAGAGATGGGCTTATTTTCACTCTTAGTAAACCATTAACTTTTGTCCTAATTCAAGGACAGTTCTAAGAAAGGTATGTGTAAATACAGTAACACGATACACATGCACAGGTTGCACAAACTTCATTTGGGCATTGTCTACAGTACATGTGTAGGTTATCTTGGAAGTCAGTACATTTAAAATATGTTTTTCTATGAAATATATGCTCATTTCCCCTGAATCTTCCATTTTTGTCACTTCTTAATTTTATTAGCGCCACTGAAATGTGGGGAAACAAATCTCTTTTATTCTAAAACATCAGGGTAAACAATATTATAAACAATATCTGCAAATGATTAAACTGTAAGAATTGTAAGAATCTGTAAGAAAGAGATTTTCCTTGAATAATTTTCACTTATAGTTATAAATGACAAATGGAATTACTAGAAGGTTTTGTTAATTGTTTTTCACCACTTTTATAGGTAAGAATGTAAAGTCCTTTGTATGATCTTCCAAAAGTATCTAGTGCTTAGTTGTTTAAGTTATGTGAGTTAAGTTTCTTCCTGATGAAAAGTTATATGGTTCCACAGGAGAGACCATCTTCACTCTGATGGAATAGTTTCAGCAATGAGTAGAAATAACATGAGATAGTTGTCCGGGCCTAAACAGATCTTGACATTGTTATGTCAGTAGATATTTAGAGTGTATGTTTTCAAAATATATTCACATTGTTGGACTTATATATAAAAGTATATTCAGTAACAAATTTACTTGCAACTAATTAAATTATACACACAGAAATAAAGTATAAAGGAGTTAATGTTTTTGATTCATACCAAATATTTGTAAGAAGAGCTTCCCAGTTTATTAAATTCATCAAAATTACCACATCATGACCAGCTAGAATACTTCACTTGTCATGTGAATTATTTACGGAAAAGGCAGATATTTGTGCAGATCATTTTCACCATGGGACTCTGTACACTATTCTCAGCAGTAAGGTGTTCAGGACGTATCCTGATCTTTTCCTCTCTTTCCTTATTTAGGTGAAGAGATTATTTTTTTGCTAATATTGCAAATTAGGAATAGTAATCCTCTAAAGATAACTGAAGAAATGGAAAAAGATTAGAACAACATCACCACCAAAAAAACACACACTTAATATTTCGTTAAAATATGCTTTGACAGGTGGAGCAGTGCTGTACCATGGACCTTCAGCTAGTTATAATAATTATAATGACCAGACATGTTCCATGCCACATTCTGTCAAGAAATCTCTAGTCTCCTCAAATGGCAAGATTAGCAAATTCTTTCAGGAGGCACAATTTTTCTGAGACTTACACACTCAGACATGGTGCAAGCAACAGACCTGATCCCCCTAAGGGATTAAACACAGGTCTGCAAGCTGTATAAATCTAGGTGCTTTAAACAAAATGCCCAATTTCAAATTAACTCTATGAAGCTATTTTCCCAATTGCTGAAAAGGTTTAATTTCAGTAGTACCCTTCAGATTGAATTTATAGAGTAAATTATTTCCACTGTAGAGAGGTAAATGCATTAAAAGAACCCAAATATTCAAGAAATGTAACTGAACAGGAAAAAAACAATATGATCCTTCAAATAAAAAAAAAAAATGCATACACCTCAGCAAAATCTATTGCAATTATAAATGCATTATATATTGTTAATGCTCATCATTAATAGATTTAGGCTCTAATTTGGCAAGGTCAAAGTTTCACTTGCACTAAGTTGTTTGATCTACTGTTGGACTGTTTGGTTAGTTTTTTGCAAAGCTGAGTGTAAAATATTCAGTTGAGATATCAGTATTATAATTCTAAATTTAGTAAGGCCTGCATGGCTCAAATCTTATGCACTTTCTGGTTTTTAATCTGTTTTTGATGTAGAAATAGTAACCATGACCAGAAATAGTACCATAAAACATATTACTATAGTAGGTAAATTAGAAATTATTAGGTGTGTTTTGTTTGGGTTTTTGTTTGGTTGGTTTTTTTTTTTTTCAATTACTGAACTCTGAGTTTCCTCTCTGAGCAGGCAGTTTCCAGCATTAGGTTGCATTACATATCATATATACCATGTGGCTCACAGAAAGAATTTTTATTCTGTTTAGACCTGTACAAAACTGGGAGAAAAATCTGCTTTGTGACCTTATGGGAACTTGATACATGACTAAGCAGGAATACGCATTAAATCTTATCCTTGATCATAGGTACTTGTGCAAAGTAACTGTTTCAAGATTCTTCCTTCACATAAAGTCTAGATATGAAACAAACTTTAGAAAAAACACTAGGATTTTGCTCAGGGAAAAATTGCTGTAATATACCAGCAAAGATGTACTCCAGAAACCTGGTATATCCCTAAAAAACCCTCTCTTTTCATCTCCTGTCTTGTAATCTGTAAGTTGAACATTGCACTTTCTATTTTATTCTATTTGGATGTACCAAGAGTATCTTGAGCTTTTATGTGTCTCTTTATTTTATTGATCCTCTCTGTACTCTTAAAAATAATGGGCTTTTAGAATCCCAGAGCAACTAACATTTATCTTTCTTACTTTCGTGCTCATTTCTTTTTAAAACACACACATTTAGTGGATAACCTTTTGTATATTCAGAAATCATCAGGCAATTACTAACACCAAAAAAACCCAGTCCTGTCTAATTACTCTTAGAGAAAGGGCACATACATGTTTACACACTCCCTGCTGTTTGCCTGCTACCAGGCTACCATTAGATATTTTTCTTATATCTTTGTTGGCATAACTCTGTGAGATAGTTATGTATGTTCTCCCTGTGCTGGTGAATTAAAAGTCCACTTCCAGTGAGCAAGA
Source organism: Melospiza georgiana (assembly GCF_028018845.1). NCBI lineage: Eukaryota > Metazoa > Chordata > Aves > Passeriformes > Passerellidae > Melospiza > Melospiza georgiana. The sequence continues at coordinate 34,542,543 of NC_080435.1, forward strand.
TTAATTATCCATTTAACCAAAACTAGATTCATTCTCTTATTGGGGCAGGAAAGAATGGAGAGTGGGATGTTGGAAAGATGCAGGTGGGAAAAGAAAGGGGCCGAGTGCCAGCTAGGCTGCAGTATTCAGTTACATGTGAAATGATTTGTAATTCTGAGTAATCACTTAGGACAGGCCCTTGCACCATTTTATCTATACATGACTCTAGGCCAAAGTCAATACTCATAGTAAAATAATGAGATGAAGCTAACTGAGCCCCTTTATTAATGCTCCAAGGAGCAAATCTGATGCTTAAGCTTCTCCCATGGAAAGTATCCACTTCTTCCTAAAACGAACGAGTAGGTCATGATGGCCAGTAGTAACTAGGATTCCTACCTCCAAAAAAAACATGGAAAATTTCCTTTCTTATTTGCGCACCATGTCATGCTTTGCCCAGCTGCTCATGAAGCTATATAAATTTTGCATTATGTGTAGATTCATTAGAGAAATCTTTCTCTCTTTCTTAATCATTTTCCCTGACTTGGAGAGATGGAAAAGAAAACCCACACAATTAAAGTCCAATAAACCAGAAGGAAAAAGCTAGAGCACTGTTTCAGATCTATGGTTTTATTCTTACTACTGTCAAAAATATGAGGAAATTCAACTACCCAAGGAACTCCTTGGCAAGGAGTGTTCCCTTACAGTGCGTTTTTTGCTTTGTTTTGGTTTTTTTTTGTTGGTTTTTTGTTGTTGTTGTTGTTTGGTTGGTTTTTTTTAAGTGTGGTATTCTGGTTTTGGCCAAGTCTTATTTGGCCAAGTCTTAATTTTTCACAGGAGCCATGAGGAGGTGGAGCCTGGAGCCATGGCCAAGACCCTAATGTTATTTAAAACCATCTCATGTCATGTAGTGGGGCAGGGGAGAGGGACTCTTGCTTCAGAAAAGAAGGGTGTCTCTTTCCAGTGGAGCAAGAGTGGCAGACAGAGTAGTGGAGTACTGCTGATCCTCACCAGAGAGAGCAGTTTGTGTGTGATTGGGTTGGGCTCCATGCTCTCGCTTTTGTACACTTTTATCACTAATGTTGTTGCTGTTACTCTTCTCTTATCTCATGATTTTTTTCCAGTAAGTTGTTCTTATCTCAGCCTGTGATGTTTGCCTTTTATGCCCCCAGTTGTCCCCTCCAGCCACCAGTGGGGGAGGAAAAGCAAGTCAGCAGCATGTCGTTTTGGAGTCTTGGGGCAGGGGGCACTAAATTGCAGAGTATGACTCCTAAACCATGTCATGTATTCATGTTACCCCAGGAAGCTTTTCATACTGCAGCAACTAGCAATTTTAATAACAGCACCATAAATAATTATTCTTTGTCGTTGTTTCATTCCCCTGTGGTTGTTCATGATGACTCCTAGTCATCAAGTGATCTCTTGCCCTGGAACATCCAGTTGCTTATCCAGAGTTTTGTAACTTGAGGTTCTCCCTTCTGCTACGGCTTTCTACGTAGTCTTTAGTGTTTCACATCCTGATACGTCTCCAATTTTACAGCAACAGACTTTGGAAAATCCAAACCTTAGCATATATTAGCATATGTGAAGTGCTATGTGATTGTTCCATAAATATAACATGGCCACAAAACTTTGCACAATTGTTTTACATAGATCAAAGTCTTTGAATAGAAGACTGGATTTCAGTCCCTTTAAGCATTTTTTTCAAGTGACCATAGGAGAATCAGTGAACTAAACTCTTTGGGATTTAAATCAAGCAGATCTGAAAATCTTGCTTGCTTTTAAGAACAAGAAGCAGTGTAATACAAGCTGATGCAAGATCAGCTTACAGATGCAAGATGGCATTCCAGATTCAAACACAAAACTGCCACAGTAGCACAACACTGGGCTTTACAAACTCAGATGAATCTAAAGTTTTTAAAAATGTTTCAAGTATCCTAATTAAAAGCAAATGTCTGATTTCCCACAGTACGGCAGCAATTTTGAGCAAGAGACTGAAACTCATGATAAGGCTCAGATTACTCCTTCCATTCCTAAAAAAGGAAAGGTTACAATTAGGAACTATAAATTTTGCATGAAACTGATAGAATCTCTGGTGATTTCTTTCTGCTGGTCCAGGAGGACTCTCACAGTTCGGAAGAATAAATAAATTTTATTTTAAAAAATACTGGTTTTAACTAATAAGTATTTCTCAAAGGTCTATCCTCTTTTCAAAAAGAGGTAAAAATCAATTATTTTGTGAAAAGACTGTTTCCTGTTGATTACATCATTGTTACATTTCACTGTCATTTGTTTTTATTTTCATTTAAAACATTTTGGTCAATCAATTAAAAGTCTTGACATGATAGTTATCTTTGAATACAGTGTAATATAGTAGGTTTGATGCACAGGTATTAATTGTATTTACAGACCAAAACCAAATTAGTTAAAATATACGTAAGCAATTTTTTTTAAATTTGCAAAAATAATTAAATAACTTACTGTTCTGTACCAAGTTGTTCTAGCCGTGCCCCAGCTAAGAGTATAACCATTTGTATCAGCTTTTCCAGATGATTCTCCTTGCAATGTTATGTTTCCCCATGGTGGCTGAACATGATCCAGTGTGTGCCCAGCTGTTCAAGAAGGCCAAAGGCACCGTGGTCTCTATCAGAGGGTGTGTGGCCAGCACGAACAGGGCTGTGATTGTCCCTGTGTACCTGGCACTGGTGAGGTCACACCTTGAATCTCGTGCTCAGTTTTGGGCCCCTCAATTCAGGATGGGCATTAAGATGCTGCAGTTCACAGAAGGGCCATGCAGCTAGGGAAGGGTGTGGAGTACAAGACTGATGAGGAGCAGCTGAGGGAGCTGGGGCTGTTTAGCTTAGAGAAAAGGAGGCTCAGGGGAGACCTTATTGCTCTCTACAACTGCATGAAAGGAGGTTGACAAGATGAAATGGCCTCAGATTACACCAGGGGAAGTTTAGATTGGCTCTTATACAAAATTCATTCATCTAAAGTGTGGTCAGGCATTGGAACAGGCAGCCCAGAGACGTGCTGGAATCACCATCCCTGGAAGTGTTCAAAAGACATGTAGATATGGCACTTGCTTTAGCGGTGAACACAATGGTGCTGAATTAGCAATTGTTCTCAATGGTCTTTCTCAACCTTCACAATTCTATGATTCTATCATTCCTGCACCTCATGTGGCACCAGTGAGGACCATATTTCTGTTCAGCACCATCAGTGATTTTTGATCTAGATTCTGTAGAATCATGATCTGTGCTGAAGAAGCCATTTTATAAAGGACTTAAAAATATACACAGATTAGAGAAGATCCAGTAAATCCAAGAGCAACAACCAATTCCATAATTGGAATTTGAGAAAGTGAGGTAAAGAATTCTGAGGGATGCAACTTGTTCTGTAATTTGGTGATAGTATTATGGATATGAACGAGGCCAAACTTTCTCCAGAGAAAGAGGTTCTCGTTTATTAAAATAACTACAAGGAACGGAGTGCCTAGGATAAGCCCAGGCACCCACACATCCAAGCCAAAACCGAAACAGTGCATTGAACCCAAGTGCACTGAGTTCTCCCAAACAACAAGTATCCCAAAAAAAAGAAAAACCAGACCCAAACGAACTCCCCACATTTATAGTCCCCCTCGAGTCCAGGATTGGTGCACTTTGGATCCTCATGATGATTGGTCCATTTCCAGGCTTCTCATTGGTCTTTACCGCCGTTCATTCTGGACCAATCATTTCTGCAGGGCTTCGAATGATTGGTCAGATGTTTCATCCAATCTCTCTTCGACCTTGCCTTGCCCCATCAGACCCCTGCTTCACCAAACCCTGGACCCTTCCAGCACATTCTTATAAGCCCCCTCCCTTTAACATAATGCAAATAATATAACATAATTTATACAATATAATTGAACTATATCCTATTTTAATTTAGCTTAACTTTTACCTATAACAATAGTCTACTTTAATTCTAGTGAAATGCATACTTAATTAATTGGAAGCAAAAATTAATCTGCACCTTTTTTTTTTTGTGTCATTGTATATTATGCAAGATTTTCATAATGTTATTTTATAGTGTAATGTAATAGTTTGGAAAAAAAGAGAAAGGTGGACTATTCTGACTAACCTGATATACTCAGTAAATGCACTACAATTTTAGGAAACAAACAAGCATTGTTTAAAACTTACCCATATTTTCTTTATCTTGTTAATAAGAAAGAAACATGAAAGCAGAGCAGAACAATATGCTTTGTGTAAGTTGGAGAGAACCAGGTTTACAGGAAAGTCGCACACATATATCACAAAAATTAATCAAATAGCTTAAAATGAAGCTAAAAAAAACCCCATAAAAATAAACTGTGAAGTCTTGCGTGACTTGCAGGAGAAACCACAACCTTTTGATTGAGTTCTCCCCCAAAGAGGAAGCAGTGCTTGATAAGAATTTATAAAGAAGAAGTTTTCAGGCCCTTATAGACAGGTAAAACACTGAAAATCAGATAAAAAGTTTGCAGTTTAGACATGGCAAACATATTTCTACTTTGAAACCAGAAATTTACCGACAAAATGCCTTTCAATCTATTTATCTTGGGAAAACTTCTTTCTTTTCCCAAGTGTTAAACACATAATTCCCTGGATATCTTCTATCGAGGAAGAAATGAGTAATTTGATTATTGGTATCTCTGGGGAGGATTTAGTAATAAATGCTATCTTTAAATATTTTCTATCATAATAATAACTGAATAGTTCACTAGGAAATTACAGTTAACTTCAGGAAGCTATGATATAGACCTGGCTTTGAAAAGCCTATTTGCAAAAGGCCTACTAACTATCAAGGGGAGCACTGTGTAATCCTTCAATAAATGGGTTAAAACCCACAGAATGGCATAATCCACAGCCTAAAAATTCATCTCTCAATTTCATTTTCTTCCTGGTAAAAAACTAAGGAACAACACTGTCTTGGTGTGAAAACATCTATGTGGGGCAAATGCATTTAGGTCATGCAGAAAACAGTGTGTTGCCATAGCTATCATTAGTGTAATACACTTCACAGCAAGTCCTACTGTGAGCTAAATTCAGGCCCAGTGGGTGCTGCACTATTGACTTCAATGAAGCTGCACCTGCTTCTGCCCTAGCTGAATCAGGCTTCATGTCTACAACAGGAATAGTATTTCAATCACTGCCATTCATTGAACACTATTTCAACAGCCTCTCTATGTGAATTCCTGTTATGGAGTATCTGATGTGCAATAGCTGGCTATTCTGTCCCACCCTGTCTGCCCTCCCCTCCATCATTTCTCAGAGCATGCCTCCTTTGGGCAGAGAGACACAAAGTTTGGTTGCTTCTAAAGAGTGCCAAGGGCACGCATTGCCATTATTTCAGTGTACAGTACCTGTTTGTCAAAATGTTGTCAAGTAGTTCATAATTTTAGCTTTGAGAGAAAAATCTGTTGCATACGTATTTCTCTGTAGAGTTTTTTTGCTGGAGTTCATTAGAAGCATTAAATGTCTTCCTAGCTAAGAACAATTAAATGACATTTAAAATGTCACCATCTGAGAACTAGGCTGTGAGTGTGACTAATGGATGTTTCTCTATTTGCTCGGTAAGTTATCCCACCACTGACACATTCCTCTCGTTGTATTTGATACCTGTAGCTACATTTCTGAGTGCTTCCTTCTTCCTGGTTGCACTTTCTAACTTGTGTCTCAGTCTCTCTCTAGCCTTGCTTCATCTTACTCTGTACCTCATATCCACTTCTGAATTGTTTTTTCATCTTGCCCTTCAAGAGCTTCTAGTGGATTTTTTTTCTTGTTGTTTTAGAGATATGAAAGAAAACCTTTATCAAAACAAGTTTTTATTTCATTTTGAGCTGGCTTCCTTAAAATAGTGGCAGAACACAGGCACATGTAAGGGAAAAAAATGCAGAATCCTCTTTCTAAACACATAACTGGAAAACTCCAACACTTCCTGATGGGCATAAGATTCTCCCAAAGGAGAAGGACAGCAAGAATGGGGACCATGCCTATACAAATCCTCATGAGTTGATTGCCACCATGGTGCCACATGGTAAATTCTGTGTTCCTCCTTCCTGAGAGGGGAGGAAGACTTCAGTTCCTCACTGGCTGATTATCCCTGCAGTCTCCTTTACCTGGAACAACAGTTGTGGTATTTGCATTTGCCCAATGTGTGGAATCCAGTCCAGCATAGCAGAGATGGAGAAAAGAACAGGAGGGAGCAGCTGAGTTGCAGCCTGCACAAGACCTTCTGGATCAGACTTTGTTCCAACATGCAGGAAAAGGATTATTTGCGTCTGAGAAAGACTCCAAACTTTGTTCTTCTGCTTCCCAGGTAAATGCCATACCTAGCATTGAGAAGACAGAAATCTTGTTCTCTTCTATGCCACAGAGGTCTTAAAAGGGAAGCATAAGTTAGCTTCCTGAATTCACATGATATCTTTCTGAGAACTTGATTGCTGTGAATACTCTGCCCATGCCTCAGGATGCTGTGAATGCCTCTGCCCACTTATAAGTCTGGAAATCACCAAAAAATTCAGCCTAGTAACAGATAGTGTTACCTTGCCTGCATTACTGGCTGATCTATGTTAAGGAGTAATATTTTTAAAAGAGCAAAAAGATATGAATGCATGTAACTACTGTGATTTTTGGAAACTACACTTTTCTGCATCTGAAAAACAAGAAAAGTATTGATTCTTCTGTAGGGATTTTTAATTATCTTTTTAATGATTTTTAAACACTTTTAGGAGTGTTCTGCCATTTTTAGGAAAAGTTTGTAGAGCTCTTGTGCCAGAGCATTGCTCTTTTTCTGGAAGCTGCACATATACTCTCTCAGCTACTAACCTTTGAAACCTGGTCTTTCAACTGGGTTAAAAGCATTTGTAGTACAGCATATGAGGAACAAATACAAAGACCTTGAGACTTTCAGCTGTGAAGTCTCCTTGAAACTACATGTCTCAGTCATGTCTTTTTGGGGAGTATTTTGTTTCCATAAAGCTGAAATCTAAAAAAATTGAAAAGTGTTTGAAAGAAAACCTAAGCCGGTGCTTGATGGCAGTTTAGTTGCTGACAGTGAAGTGAACTTCTGTAAAAATTGTACATTAAAGGTTATCAGCTAAAGGCTGATTGTCAGAGGGTGTCATCATAGTGTGACATCACAGTAATTCTGAGTCTTACATTGGATTTGCTTTTTCTGAACAATTTGTTTTCTACAGCAGAATACTGCTGCACTGCAAGTTATGGGAGCAAAAATATAATTCAGTGCATTGCTTTCTTGTGAGGCTATAACCTTAAAGGAAATGTAACTAAAAGCTGCAGGATCTTTCAGATACGATTACTTGTGTAAGTCTGACAGTTCTAATGTTACTCAGTAGACATTCTGAATTTGAAATATTCAGGGATATGGTTATTTATATTTTAAGCTGGTTTATCTCTGCATGGTCACCTTGGCAACATAGAAGGAAGGAAAGAATGCATAAAAAGATTCAGCTTCTCAATAAATGTTTATCATGCATTTGCTTGCATGATACAACTTGGTACAATACTTTACTAAATCCAGACTGGGGGGCAATGCTGTTTAACTCAGCTGCAAATGTACAAAGCATCCTACTGAATATTATGTCTTATATGAGCGATGAAAGAAATAGCACAACAGAAACATCACAATGAGCACAATATATTGAGGACAAAATGTCCATAACTTGACAGTATTTCATAAAATCCAGAGAATTATCAAGGCTGGACAAGACATTTAAAGATCATCAAGTCTAACCATCAGCCATCAGTAACTACCACTATAACTCCTCAGTCACTGAACCATTACCCAGAGCCAGATCCAGACACCTCTAAAACACCTCCAGGGATGGTGACTCCACCTCCTTGGGCAGCCTATTCCAAAGTCTGACCACATCAACAGGGAATTTTTTTTTTCTAATATTTAGTCTGAATCTCCTATCTCAAAGCCATTTTCTCTGGTTCTCTCGCTGCAGGCACAACAGAAAAGACTGGGCCCATTTCACTACAACTTCTTCTCTGGTAGTTGTAGAGAGCAATAAAATCTCCCCTGAGCCTCCTTGAGACTAAACAAGCCCAGCTCCCTCAGCTGTTCCTCGAAAGACAAGTTCCCAGGACCTCTCAGGGCCTTGTTGCCCTTCACTGGACACACTCCAGTACTTCAATGCCATTTTTAAAGTGAGGGGCCCAAAACTGAACGTGGCACTCGAGGTGTGGCCTCACCAGCGCCGAGTGCAGAGCGATGGTCACCGCCCTGCTCCTGCTGGCCACGCCATTGCTGATACAGGCCGGGATGCCCCTGGCCTTCTTGGCCACCTGGGCCCAGCCCTGGCTCACACTGAGCCTGCTGCTGACCTGCACCCCAGGCCCCTTTCTGCGGGACGGCCACTCTGCCCAGCCTGCAGCACTGCCTGCGATTGCTGCAGCGCAAGAGCAGGAGCTGGCACTTGGCCTTAGTGAGCCCCATGCTGCTGTCCTTAGCCCACTGGCTGAGTCTGTCCAGATCCCTCTGCAGAGCCTTCCTTCCCTCCAGAGATCAACACTCCCACCCATCTTGGTATCACTGTAAATCTACTGAGGGTGCCCTCAATCCCCACATCCAGATCATCAACAAAGATGTTAACCAGGACAGGATCCAATTAAAATTCTGTAGTAAAAAACTAAACTACAGTTTTTAAGTCTCAATAAAGTTGTCTACTAGATATTACCGACAAAAGTTTTGCAATATTTGGATATTTGCTTTTATTTTCAGTACTGGGACTTTTCTCACTTAAAAGAAATTACTAATGGTAGTCTGGAAACTATTAACTTTGCAAGGAACAGTTTAAGATGTTTGATCCTCCTTTGATGAAGTGTGAACACTAGACCTCTTTCCAGAGGTGTAATGGTGATTCTTCTCTGAAGGGAGAAAAGGGAGGAAGTGAGAAGGAGTAAGTCTCTGTAACTTTGTTTAAGTTAAATTATTCCCAGTGATCAGTTTAATTAGCTGTTAGTAAATGTTACTCTTAATGTTTCGATTTTACATTAATGTTGTCAATACTGTACGATCTCTGTCAAAAATGTCAGATGTGAATCTCAATGTTATTCCACGGACCTACATTTTCCTTTAGTAAAACACAACACAAATAAATGCAAACATCCAGAGGAGGCCTAGTGCACATACAGGGTACTAGTACCATGTCATTCCAGAAAACAAACGAACAAAACCCAAACCCATACCTTCAGAGCAAGTTCTTACTGAAGGAAGGTTTCAAATCATCCAGGTGCAATGAGTTTGACGCAGAACTTGGAGTTCTAGGGCTGATATTAGCATATCAAAATATAGAGCCTGCCAATTTATTGTCTAAAAGTTTATATTGCATATAGAAAAGACAAGGGGAAAAAGAGAATCAAGACAGACAAAGGGAAGTGGTTTTCTCAGACTACACAAGAGATTAATGACAGTACATAATATAACCTATCTTCTGCTTTCTGTGTTAGTGACTTATTAGCTCTTTCATGAGGTCCAATATCCTTGATTACAGCCTATGACAAATATTATGGATCAGTTTAGAAAGAATTTTCCTTCACCTTAGTCAATTTCTTTTGTATTTTAATATGTGTCGGTATGGATAATCAGATCCAGAGTTTTGAATTGGTTCAGCTCATAGTATCCATAAAAGTACAAGAAATATTTGGTTTACCATACCCTTTTAGTACTTTTCTGAACATAACAGAAAATTAATGCAGAATTGGGACAATTCCACATCCCTCAAGTTTCTCTCATGCTAATAAAATCTAGTTCTAAATTTCCAATAAAATTTTAGGCTGCTTTAAAATATGAGGATATTTATTTTACAGGACTTTATATTCTCCTACTAGTCCTTGCAGGACTGGAAATGAGTGATGGACAATGACGCTAAAAATTCTTTTAGTGGAATAATTATCTCTTTTTCTGTCATATCAATTCATGCAGCATGCATCCTTTTCTGTCAGTGTTTTGGGTCTCAAATTTGAAATTTAAAGTTTGCTCTGTATATGAGAGGTGCATCTGAGGCATTCAGATGCTGAATTTTGTTATCGGTTCTGTAGCAATACCCTATGACAAAGTTACTTTTTTAAACTTGTAGATAAAAAAATCTGTGAATCATAATTTCCAGTGAAGCTGGCTACACAAGTTTCCCAGGCTTTAAACGTATGGAATCAGGACTTTGCCTGCAGAATTCTGTTCAGCTAATATATTAATGCTGTTATCTCTTGACGTGGAAATTTTGTTTCTGTTTTTATATACAGATATATATACACACACATTTATACAAACATATTACACACATGATATATGTTATTTTTGATTAATTGCCTACTGGATCTATTTGAAAATACAGAAGAAAAATCCAGTGGTTTTTTTTCTGTATACATACCAGACATACTATTTTAATTTCAGTCATGTGGGTTCTGAAGAGAAATGTGCTTCTAGGTTTACCCTAGCCTCTCTCTGGTGACAAATAATATAAACTCCCAAATGTGTTTTGACCTTCATAGGCTAAAGGCCAAACCTTCAAAGAAGGGCTTCTAAAAATCTTCCAAAGGAAGCAGTTTACCGCAGTGCCACAACTCATTGTTCAGGTCCGTTTGAACACCTTTGACAGCAGATGATAGCTAAACAAAACCAGAATATGAAAAAGATCCCTGTAAGAGATCCTTTTAGGCTACTCTTTTAAGAAAAATAAAGGAAATGCTCTAAAATAACTTCCTTCACACAATCAGATCAAGTTAATCTGTATAAATTTAGAAATTCCATCTTTGATTCAGCCTGCTCCCCTTCCCCCAAAAAACAATACCAGGATAAAGTAATCAGTGGTGCTTCTACTTGTGAAGCTTGGTAACACCAGAGAAGTTCCAAGTGCAGCCACACAATGTGTGTTTTTCAGGCACTACCACGGAGTCACAGTACAAAGGGGCAGAACTGATGGCAGAAGACACAAAAGCACCATCTATTCCTTAGAGTTCTGCCTCTGAATTAACTGCAAGGTGATGTCATTTTCTGTCACTGCAGGGCGAATGGATTAAACCCACGTTATCCAACAATTTTATTCCAATTGGGCCTGGAAGTGAGAAGCCTAAATATGATGAGGCGCTAACAATTAAGGTGCTAATATTAGGGGTACCCTCAAGAATTTACAGTCTACAGATAAGTATGTGCCTGGAGTGGACTTTCTAAGTCATCTGCTTCAACCACTTTCTACCAAAAGGTTTGGGTACCAGACACCTATTCAAAAATACAGTAAGCTAGGAAAGGGAATTCCCATTATGCATCTGAAGAATGAGAAACAAAATGTGACTTCTGAACTACATTTGAACCTCTGAGAGTGAGCTTAATGTCTCAGACACAAAAAATTATTTACTGGTTTCACTATTATTTGCTAATAACTAAGTTCCAACAAACAAAAATCAAATGCTTGGCTAGAACTTCCACGAAGTTTTAGAAAGAAAAAGACATCCACTAATAAAGAATCATTCTTTTCATACTGTTTGTAAATTGTAGAAAGGGATGCATTACCACTAGCAGCAATTTCTCATTCTCATATTCATGAAAATTGGATCAGTAACATCTGGAAGTTCTTTTGGTTCTGTCTGATAAGTACCTAATGGTCTCAAGGACTGTAGTGTTTTTAAAATTGAGTTTGACAGAGAGACATCTTGCAAGAACAGATTTTACATGGAATTAGATAATTCCTACTGTCAGTTAAAATGGCTTTTTTTCATAATTCTCCAGTGTATTTAGTGCCAGAAAATTTATTGAACTAAAGCAAATAGACAATTTTAAATTTGCTAAAACTTAAGAAATTATTGAATAACACAGTTTTTTTTTAACTTGTTTGATTTAGTTTCCAATTATTTAGAAAAAATATTCAAAAATAGGTTTCTTACGCTCCTACAAACCAATGTAAATTTCAGCCAATCTTTTTTAGGTATCAGGGAGAAACCAGCATAATCTGTGAGCATATTAGGGACTTCTAAAAGTTTTTATTTAGTTGGACATTGAGGTATGTTTAATTAGAACTTTGCAGCAATCCTTCTGCTTGATGGTGAAAGGAGGATTGTAGGGAGGATGAGAGCTTGGAGATAAAATAGTGGAGGTTAGTATTGGTGTTTATTATTGTACAGTCACCTGCAGAAATAGCTTCTACCTTTATTGAAAGTTTATTTCATAACTATGCACCCCACTTCTACCATCTGTGTTCACAGTTTAAAGACACAAACTCTTTCTAGGCTCAAGTGGATTTCAGCCCATTAGAAACTCCAATTTTTTGTAAGCCTCACTGTTAGTTCTTACCTTCTGCATCTGCCAGAAACAATCAGAAGAAAACTTGGCCATTTTCAAATGACAAAACTGCCTACTTACCAGTGAGAATGAACTTAAGTTCTGCTGTGGAAGTTCAGGAACAGTGCACTGACACCTGAGACCATTGCAAAATCCAGCTCAAGACTTCTGTTGGACATTGAATAGCTTTGTGCTGGCAGGTCATTAAGAGATTGTTTGGGAAAGAGGTGATTTGCACACAGCCAAATGAAGTGAACATCCTGTTCATTGCCTGCAACTGTTAAAATGAACTTTTGTCCCTCCATCTATGCCAATTTTCTCAAAGGAGCAAGGACTCTATGTGTATAACAATCACTTGGTTATTTTTAAAATGCAAGCAGGAAATGTAAACAGAATCCTGGGCTTACTGCTAAGCTGCAGCCCTTGGTTTATTGGCTGAGGAATCAGTCCTGAAGGATGCTGAACCTTCTGGCACTAGTCCAGACCAGCACTTCAGCACATGTCAACTTCAACACAAGGGGCCTAGTCCTATGATTAGAGTTAAGCATGTGTTTATGTGTTTTCCTGGCCTTCAGCCAGGGTGCTCAGCACATTTCAGGATCATGTTTTCAAAAAGACGTGGCAGTATCTGAACTTCAAAGTGAAGTGTGACCTATTGATCTTAAATCACTTTCCACACATGCTAGATAGTACAGACTGGCCAGCTCAGGCCATATCCTCCTCACACCTTCCTTTGTCTCATGTGCTCAAGAGAAAGAAAAATGATTAAACATACTGCAGTTTTTTCTGCCCACATTGCATGTCTTGACTCATGAAATATCATTCAGAATAAAAATGTGGTGATCAGGTGTGATGACCCACCATTAAGAGAAAGAAGCACTTACATCAGCCTAAACTCTAAACCTTTGTGGTGAAATCTGCAGGTTTGAGCACAAACAGAATGCTATCACCTGTCAGTCCTCTTACACTGAAGGTTTCTTTGAATGTCAGAGTTCAGTTTTGTAGATCATTATGGATATTTTTTTTTCCAAATCAGTGGAATAGCACTACTGGTGCTATTAAAAAATGCTGATTTATTACAAAATATAAGAGGCACTTTCATGATTAGCAGGAAGGCTAAGTCCTAGCATCTGAAAGCAAAACCATAGTACTTGAAGTCAATTCTTACAATTTTCTAGGGGTTTGGTGCAGGAATATATTTCTTTGATCAGCAAAGGATATGATCAGCAAATGGATTTCATTTTAGGATACAGCTTTTCAAGACCAGTTTTCTGAGTCGACTTAGCTTTCAAGGTATTTGAGATACAGACAGAATAGGCTATACAGGATAACAATAGGATGACTAATCTGAATATTGGCTTTGATTTAATCTTAAGCCTGGATAAGGTTTTAGTTTTACCTGGAGCCCACTACACTAAGAAACACAGTTGTCATGGTTTTCCTCCAGTCCTACTTTCCCTCTGAAGGCATTCCTAAACCCAAGACTAGTATTACATTCAACAGCTAAATAACTTCCAAAAATAAAAATGGCAAGAACAGCATTTCCAGACATAGACATTCATTTCTTAATACACATTGCCACCTGGGGAAACCTGAAGATACAGTATTTGCAATGAAATTTAACATGCTAACTTGAAAATTCATAGCAGTTTCTAAAGTTTATTACACATGTTAGCTCCAAGACATCCTTGATGTATATTATTACTGAATTTCTTAATATTAAAATTTTTACAGAAACTAACTTCTTAACTTAATGAAGGTAGTAAGTATAATGAACTGCAGATAAATTGACTGAGCTAAATAGAAGAAAAACATTACGAATTTATTTTGCATTTATTTACTAACTTATTTGTAGGTATATCTGCATGTATAACAAACAGACAAACTCATCTCTGTTAGTCACATGGAAATATTTAAGGATCTCTAAAATATAAATCTTTATTTGAGGAAAATATTCCAACGCTGTTGACAGAGTTTGAGCAAGTAGCTCTGTAAATTGCTGAGAGATCCTTATGTCAGAAAAGGCTACTGAAAATTAAAGAGCTGCTGACACCTCATGGCAAACTTTAAAAACCATTCTCAGCTCACGCATCTCTACTATTCTGTCATTTTCTCTACATTTGTTTAAAAAACATGTATCGGTTTAGTGGTTTTGCAGTAGCATATGGGTCAAACTAAATTTGATAACAGTTCCAAGGAAACATTTTTCTTTCAGTTCGGTAAAAAAACACTCCAGTAGAAATGAACTCTTAAGAAGAGTACAGATAAAAGGCTGGCTATTCCATCAATTGATCTACACCAGTCATTAATAGAGAGGTGCTGCTGGTACAATACATATTTATGTTCCTTTCAGTATTATAATCCTCTCATTTGGGAGTTATTATCTCAGCTGTTTCAAATCACGCAAAGCTGACATTCCATGTAAAAAGTTGTCAGCAAGTTACACTTTTTAATGGTTCAAAGCTGTTGAAAAGTTTCAAAGCTGTGGAACACAAAACAAAAAGGTATTTTTGCAATGCTTCTGATGTTTTCTCTCCTCCTACACCACACCTTTTTTTTTGTGCAGTGTAGTATCTTGTGTTCCCTCAGATGATATTTCCTGACAGAGACACCTTTCAATCTGCCAAGGGCTAAATGCATGCTGGAATGTAAGACAAAAATTCAAAATAAGAAAAAAAAAACATCCCAAAGAAGAAATTAAATGCTGGAAAAGTAATTCTTCCAACAGCAGCTGAGAGTTTAAATGTGCCATTTTTCAAAACAAAGTCTTCAACAATCAATCTGGGAGGCATAAAATGATTGCTGAATAATTCTGGAAATTAATTTGTTTCTTTCTTCATTAACGCATACCTGAGAAGTCAGCAGATATCCCTGTGGTTGCTTGGGATTTCTACACCTGGAAAAGCATTGAGACCAGTCAGATCTGTCATGGCTGTAAAAATGCCTCCTGTGCACCACCAAGCCAACACTTGCTTTACCCTTACCATGGGTACAGCTGCAGGTATGAGCTGTTTAAGGTAACTGTAGGGTCTTTATTCCTTTCCATAAAATTCTCTCAGTATTTCCTTATGCATTGTCTTTTCCTAAGGTTTCTATCTCTTTTGCAAACTGATTCTGAATGAATCCTACCTTTCAGGTAAAATACATGGAACAAATGCATTAGATAAAACCAAACTTTTGGAAAACAACTGAATTTGTTGGAAAAATTTAGGTGGGCTGCTGTATACATTTCTTAGTATAAATTAGCTTGGCTTATCCTGATGTAACATAGATTGTTACATCAGGAAAGCCTTCTGAACATTAAAGAGCTGCTGAGTTCAAATATATTCCAGATAAATCAGTCTAATTGTGAAATATATATAAATAATATCCATCTGTAGAACACAGTTTGTACATACTGCATGGCAGTCCAGCTTGGGATTTCCTTGGGGGCAATACAGAAGCTATTAACATTCTCGTGGATATAATATGAATAAGAGAAATCTATGGCAAAGACCATACTATGTCAATTCCAAGAGGATCCAGGACTTGACTTGATTCAAAGTTCCACAGCAGAAATTTTTCTATTTTTTCACCTGAACATATTGAACATCTCCATTCTTTTACAGTAATTTAAGTGGAGTAACCAACAAGGTCAGTTTTCACAAGCCACTAAAGGATTAGTCTGTACAGGGAGAGTACTTGACAATGTTGCAGCATTTGGTAGAGTCAGCTCAATTTTACAAGTTAAAAAAATTTTCATTTTGCTTCTCAGAATGATGTTAATAAAAAAAAAAATTCCCTTGCTACTCAGAATGATGTTAATAAAAAAAATTCCCTTATTCGTTATTAGTGTTTTACTATGAGATTCTTCATTTGCTCCAGAGAGCTCAACTGTGCATGGCCTTTGACAAGCTTAAATTACTTTCTTACTGGTTAACTTTAGGAGCTGCTTCTGCTCAATAAAATCAGATGCAGAAATTGTTGCCTCTTAGATGTATGTTTAAATTTTGGAGGATTCAACTCTTTACAGAACTGCTGCATATATCTTTGATCTCTATGGCTGTCAAAGTTTGGGAATTTTGTTTTGCTTCTCCACATTAAAGGTATCTCTGTTTAAGCTTACAAAACTCTCCTCATGGACTTTAGCAACGTTTACTTCCTGTATTCAGGAATGCTTTCTCAGGCCATGCATGAGTTGGCTTTTGTTGACAGACTTCACAGGAGATTAAAGCTTAGACCCTAGATAATTGCCATTACCCTTTAAGATAAATTTCTATAATTTCTGAGTTAATCTAAAATATCTGGGTCTGTTGGTGGTCCTTATATAAACTCTATTTGTAACTATAATTTAAATAATCGAACTCTTACATAATTTCCTCCCATTTTGAATCTGACAAAATATGCTGTGTAGGAAAGGCTCCTTTTCAGATGTTGCAGTCTCAGAAGAACAGATGACCTGATTAGCAGCAAAGCCCTGGTGCTCCTTACATTCACATGTGTGGTATGTGGTATGTCCCCGAGGGTGTTTCTTACCTGCACTGTATTTCCCAGCTTCAGTAGCTTCCTAGCCTGTAGAACACATGAGCTATGGAATTATCATGAGCTATGGAATTTCCAATTATTTCCTACTTTTCCTTTTTAAAAAATACACTACTGTCCTGCTTTAAATTTTACAGGAGTTGATTGTCATTGGACGAAAAGTGACCACAGCTTTTCAGTAAAAGGATAATAATTTTCCATTGTTTTTCTACCACAAAAGGCACTTATAAAAGAGTTTAAGGTATGCTTGAAATGTGTTATGTGAAAGGGCTTGCCATCTCCTGTTGCTTTCACCATATTAATGCATTTGCCAGACATTATTAATCCTGGCACTAGGAAGTTAGAGGTAAACCAATGCTTAAACTGTTCCAGTAATGGGTACAAGAAGTATATTTCACCTTGCAATCTGAATATTAGAGCACTCCTTGTCTCCTGTGTGTGGTGGTGGGTAGCATACAATGGATAAAAACAAAGTTAAATGAAGCAACAGATATACTACTAGCAGAAAACTTGTGTGTCCATTGGAGAGAATTAACTCCTTATTTCCAGACTATTCCATTTTCACAGGAATTCTGATTACAAAGGAGTAAAAATAGTGCAGAATTACTTCATAATGTTATGAAGGTCCTGCTAAAAGACATGTTAATGTCATCCATATCTCTTAAGTATTATTTCCTAAGCATCACATATTTTCCATTAATATTTTAGGCAGCTGTTGAAACTACTGGTATAAGATGAATTTTTGATGATATTGTAAAATATCCAACTTGACTGTAAGGATTAAATCATATCCAACATGATGGCAAGGGTTTGATTATGTACAAAATAGATATAATTGGTGACCACACTGTCCAGTCAAAGATGTTTGTTTACATATTACTGAACTCCTACAGACAAATAGCTTTTGATAGAGATTCTGAACAAAAAAAATATTTTCAAGAATTCTTCTATAAATAATCCACAGATCACAGTCATTCTCAAAATATTTGGAACCAAAAATACTAGGTACTCAATGAAATAGACAGCAGTGAGACAGCAGAAGGTTTAGCTGACATTCATTCCTGGAAGTTTGGAACTTCCAAAAGCCATCATTCTACAACGCGTTTCAATTTTAAGTCTCCAGAGTCCCTATTACAAAGTCAAAATTAATAAAAAGAAAATAAAGGAAGCTATAATGTTGTTTAAAAAAACATGTGAAATTTAACACAAAAGCTGTTAAAATAACACTACTGTCCGACATAAACCTAAAAATACAAGGGAATTCCGAAGTAGGGCAGATGCAATAACCTTAACGCAACCCCGTTGTGCCTACCAATTGCATACATATGGTATGTAAACTAACCCGCTGTTCTGAGACCCTCTGCTCGAGGACCATATGTGCTGCAGTTGGTAGAGCACAGAGGAGCTGCCTGAGGAGTGCTTTGTCACTGCTTGCACTAACTTTCTTCTTGGGTCACATACACACCTTCAGCACACCATAGCCTGTTGGCTTCCACGTTTCTGCTTTCTCCCTGACTTTGCATTTGTTCTGCTAATTTTAGTTTTATTTGGTTTGATCATTAAGGCAAAAATCTTGTCAGTGAGATTTTCCTGCTGATCACTATTTGACAGCATAATTGTATTAGTTGTCTCTTAACTGTAAGAATTTTCACCTCAATAAGTTTCTTATGTCTTCTAAAAAAAATGGCAAATATCTTGCTTTGGTCCTGTCATCTCAGTGAAAGTCAGTTTCACCCAAATTCAGACATGTTTGTTTGGCTCCTCCAAACTTCTTCATTAGTCTGAAAATAAATTTCTATTTAGCAACAACTCACTCTCTGGTACATAACAGATTAGAGTTGAAATATTTCACCATATTATACTTTTGTACTTTTCACCACTTTGACTATTTTCTAGGTGACTTAGTGCAGATTAGCACCATCCATTTTCCTGTAAGCAGCAACATAGACAAGATGTATCTTTTACTCCATTAAGTATTGATACTTATCATTTATTATTAAAGAGGCTACATTCCTTTCCCCACCATTTTGAATGTCTTTTGAAAATAATTTAATAGGTTTAATGTAATACCTTAGAAAGAAAATGTTATCCTCCTGGGACAGTACACATGCCTACAAGCTCTAACCAGCTTAGGAAATAAGTCCAGGTAAAGAATAGCATAAAACAACAAAAAAACCCTAATTAATAAATAATATACACGAAGTGTGCACATGGTAGAATGCACACAAAACCCACAAATGAACTGTGGGATAGCAGATGACAGAACATCAAGTTCAAGGTATTTTGATATTTTTGTGATTTTGGGTTACATTATCATGTATAAAACTTAGTAAAAGGAACAAAAATGGCAACAAAGAGTGCTCTGGAATTCTGTTTTATTATCTAGCTTCCAAAATCCTTCACTGAGTTTTGAGTGCTTATTTCAGCACTCACGGCAGGATGGAGACTGTACAAAGGTGGGTTTGTTTTCCTGCAGTCCCAGGACTTTCCTAGTGCTGGATCAGTGAGGTTGGAAATGGAAGCAGCCTCAGGCACTTTGCTTTAGGCTGCTCAAATTTAAGACAGTTACCAAAGGCCTCTGGGGGCCAATTTATGGGTAAGGTGTCAACTAGAAGTATGAGCTTTAGAGCCTCCCCTCATGGAGTGGTGCAGAACTCTTGCAGTGCCTCCACATGAGGGAAGGTTTCCTTTTTCTTGGTGGGATCCTAAATGTTAATCAGGTCTGCATGCGCACACTTCAAGGCAATACTGGATCTTATCCAACTGTGTCTGGCCCAAGACTGCAACCAGGGCATTTCAGTAATCAAAACTAAGAAATGAACTGTATAAAACCATGGGATTTTTTTCAGGACAGGAGAAGGAAATGGAATGTATTCTATCTCTTTCAGATAGAGTTTCATAGTCCTTTTTATTTTGGGGAATAAAAAGGTGGTAGGACATAATGATCTCAAGCTACTTTATGCATATTTATGCAACTAAATGGACCTGTCACCATGTTTCAGAGAAGGCCGATGACAAAAAGGACTTCTCTTGAGCTTCTGCAATAAGAAATTGCATGGAAAAAGAGTTTCCTCTGATTTTACATTATTTTAGACTCTTTCACACTCTGTTTTCACTCCAGTCATTCCCCTCTTTTGCTGATATAGTTTCATAGGGGCTACAAAGAGAAGAAGGATAAAATCTATTAAAGGCCATGTCAGATGAAGCCAAGGTCAGAATCATGTCTAGTAATAAATGGAGCATCTAAGCAATGCAGTATTTGCAATTCTTATTTCTTTGTGAGTAAATTTTTTTAGTAGTTGATGATTGTGCCTTTAGTATTAACATTTTGATTGTTCTCTCAATATGATAGGGTTGAATTGAGCTCAATACATAAATCATTACACAGTAATGAGCATCTCAGAAGTTTTGGTTCAGTTTCCTTGTCAGATTGAAAAGGATGAAGAATTCCTGGCCAGGTGTAAGCTGCTAAGATCCCGCTGACATAATGTTGAATTGAAGTAGACCCCTAGACAAGGAACAGCTTAAAGAACAAAATATCCTTCATGAAATGCTTGGTTCTTATCCAGGTTACCTCTGAAGTAAGTTTGAAATTAATTTATATTCTTTTAAGAATGACTTTCTACTTTTGAAGGCCTGAAGCAGACTACATCAGCAAAGAATTAAGTTTTGGCTATGGAAGCTAATTCACAGTAACATTTGAGAGGTTCTAGTATTGTATGTGCCATTATATTCATGAAGCAGGTAACTACATCTGGGAGCTATAACCTTATGTTGTTTGCAATCTCAGGTGTGAAGATATGCTAATCATGGATTAGCTTCCCAATTTCTTAAAAACCATCCATATCTGATGATAAAGTACTGTAGACAGTAACCTGACAGGCATTGTGCTAGACGAGATGCGCTTTTTAGTCAACTTCCTTTTTATTTTCAAACGTTTCTCCTTTCACTCTTGTGGCCTATAGCTGTGCAAGTGGATAAGTGGCTCTTTTAGATCTGATGCCAACATCAGTCTACAAATTGGCAGATGGTGCCATGAGGCGAGGCAGTTAGTTGGCAAGCCCCCCACCCCCTGCCCTGCAACCAATTTAGCTTCTTATGTTGGCATGGATCCTGCCATCCTGAGCCAGTGCCCAAACTAGGCCTTCTAGTGTGTGACTCAATATGCTACTGCTTAGCCCTAGGACAGCTAATCATGTATTCTTTCAAAATTGATGTGAATTAATTAGGCACTGTGGGCAGGGTCTGAAGGGGAGAAAGTGCATGGTCCTACTAAGTAGAGCAAAGCAGAAATGCATTCCCTGGTAAAACAAAATGCCCTCCCCTTCTGCCAGCGGCTAAGCACTGCCATTTATTTACTCCTACATCACCTTTCTGTTGAGCAAGATCAGGTTTGATCTGCTGGGTACTCATTAAGTTGCAACATATTTGTTTTGTTAATTGGCACCAACATTCCGGATTTTTTTTTCCCCTGGCAAATATAGATCTTCTTGGCAATTGTGCACCCCAAGAAAAGAAGGAAGTGGAAAGCCCAGTGCCATATAAGTGTAATTAGCCTTAACTGGAGAAACAGAAGCTGGAGTTCAGACAAGCTTGCTGGCTGAGTTATAGGGGAGACTTTACCAGGAAGTGCTGCTGTGTCAGTGGGAAAGTACTGTAGCTATGGATACTGGGGATTGCTGAAATATAATTCAGCTACATAAAGGCCTAAGCAAAATGAAACAAATCACTTCCTTTCCAAAACTTTAGATATTAAACTCACAGCATTAGTCCAAAAACGGAAACCCTTTCAACTGACAGAGTGACAGGCTCATAAATTTCACCACAAAACCTTGCAGTGGGAAGGACTCTCTCCCAGAGCTGGGTTTCTCACCAGGGACCCTCTGTGGACAATGGCATGTTTGCTCAGGCATTGGGAGCTGGGATGCAGGCACTAAAGAAGGTTTGATTCTTTCCTAGTGTCTTGGAGTTTCATTCCAACTTGCTGGGAGATGCCATATATACAACGAAAACTCAAGTAGTGGGAAAACAAAAATATTATTTTAAGGCTTTAAATACAGAAGGCTGTAAAAAATAGCCTTTCAGTTCTATTATTTCTCTTTTTAAAGTTAACTAATCCTTCATTGGGAATAACCTATTTCATGAACAGCAAAATTATTTTGAAGATTTAGCTGAAACTTTTTTCTGAGAGCTTCTGCTTTGAAGGTTTCAACAGAATTGTTCACTTTGCTTACAGTTAGATTAGAAAAGCAAGAAATGACTCTTGTGCAAGCAGCACATCTGACAATCATCAAAAATTTTTGTATAAGGCTTCTAAAACTACAATTCTTGTTGTGGGCCTTGAATAAAACAGTTTCAGGATGGTGCACAAGTAAAGTAACAACCACGTAGGTGATTCTGCTACCCTATTCACCATGGCACCATTTTATAAGGGCATACAAAATTGCAGATTGAGAAGAAAATATTGATGCATTTTTTTTATGCAGGAAGTGTGCAGGTAAACAAAGTGAATTTATTATTTCTTCTGGTGACACTCAAGAAAGGATTTTTCACAACTTAAGCTGACTTCCAGAAAGAAAAATAAGGATTTTATATAAATAATAATTAGAAGTATTAGGATTTGTGAGATTTTTTCGCTCAGGTGGTTTGTTGCTTTTGGGGGTGGACAAGGGGGGATTGTGAATCCAAAAAAAGGATTCACAGACAGTAAAGAGAAAACAAGAAATACAGGAAAGTAATGCTGAAAAATTTGAATTATTACCACATTTCTCCTTTTCTTTTCTTCACTTTTATTCTTTTTTCCTTTCACTGGGAAACAGCCTGATCAGCAGTATGAATTTAGTTACTTACCTATGTATGCCCTCACTTCTGCAAATAATTCACTTAAAGAGCATGTAAAAACCCCCACTATTCTCCAGAAGAGCAGGAAAGTGGGATTAAAGACCCATGGGAACTGTTTCTAACATCTTACAAAAAAGAAGAAAAGTCACAGGAGTAATCAAAAGTAAAGGTCTTAGACATGACAAGGAACAGCAGGGAAATTAAAAATAACTCCAGCAGGAAGATGAATCCAAAATGTAGAGGTTGCACAGGTGCCACACACATAAAGCAAAATAGCAGAAGTTAAATACAAATCTAAGGGAGAGAGTGAGGGCAGAAAAGAAGAAAAATGCCATCATATAAAGGCAATGAAAAACTCTTCATTAGACCTGACACTGAATTTAAGGCTTAATTACACCATGAGAGCACAGCCTAAAGCAAGGGTATACTTCAAGAATCATAACTTCATAATAAAGTACCTAGATGCAGAGATTCAGAGAGAGAGAAAAAGATTAAAAGTACAAGTATACCTTCTATAAGTAACAAATTTTTCTCACTATGGAAATTATAATGAGGAAATAGCATATACCACAGTTGAGAGGGCCACCATACACAGCGTCACCACAGCATATCAGAAAGTTTCAACCCACACAGTGTGGCACAGTGGAAGACACCTGCCCATACAGAGTATCTCACTTCAGAAGACCTCAAGCATCTGCTTTTCTTGCTATTCAGCCCAGCCTTTTATGCCCCTGATGTTGATGCATTGCACTGTGTGCCCTCTGCTCCCTTTGGTGGTTGGTCAGTGCCCCTGGGCACTCCATGGCTCATTGCTGTCAGTGCTGCTCACCTGCTGCTCACAGCTGTGCCCACTGGGGATGAGGCTGGGCCCAGCCCTACTCCCAGTCACCACAAACTGTGTGCCTACAGGAAAGGTTTTTAAAATATTTCACAAAACTAAATGTTAGGTTGGACGTCAAAATAGCTGTACAGTTTTAGACTTGTATGCCTGTCAGAGACACAAAGTTTCAGCAGTAGTTTTTGGGAGGGTAGGAGAGGAAATTTCTGGTTTTTAGAATGTGTCCTAATAAAATATTTATTTTTAAAAAATTAAAAATACATTTTGTTCAGTCATCATTGAAAAATTATCCTGCGGCATAACCTTGGCCACGCAGTCTTAACAGCTATTGTTTGTACTGGTGGGAATAACAAAGGTGAACACACACTAGCCATTTGAAACTGCAGTTTTCACTATAGCCAAAGTACCATTATCTGCAAAAGGGGAAAAACAAAGTGCCCTACTTCATCTGTAATGCTGATTTCAACTGATTAACTAGTTTTTACCTCTAGAATCAGAACCTATATCCTTTTTTTAGTCTTTTATCTCACTGTACATTGAGGTAGGTACTTAGAAATATGTCTAGCACTTTTCAAGCACTGTAAGCCTACACTAACAATATGACCACAGAAGAATAAATGTGAAAGCCAGTAAAAGCAATAAATCAGTATTACCATGACGAAATGTCAGTGTGCATTAATTAAGATGTTGGGGACCAGATAAACTCCAAGGTGAACCTTACAGGTTTGTACTTAGCTTTAACATGCTCGGCATTCATGGAGAATTGGCTATCTAGCTCCCACATTCCTGACCTGCGTTTCCAAGTGAGAAGTGACTTGGTAGATTGATGTGGCAAAAAGATTTTGGCATCTTAATAGGAAGCAAAGGAATTAAAAACTATGCACTTGGATAGCAATGAGCCCCTAAAAAGCAAATATTTAATGACAGCAAGTCCAATATTTTTCAATGCATAGTTTTTATTTTCCAACACTACTCTTCAGCAGAATTACAAGCAAATTGGCGTTTTTGGTCAGTAAATACAAAAGATTAAGATTTTTCTTCATTGAGCAGTTATGATTTATGCTTTATTTTGTGAATATTTTTTTTTTCTGATTATCCCTGTTATTCTGAGTTTTCTTTCTTTGGGAGAATAGTTTTGGAAGTGAAAGTTTCCTTTTGCATGCCCTGATGACCAAAGCAAAATATATTGCTTCATAATTCCCAAGTGCTTTTCTGATATTGTTGCATTGCTTTTAGGAAAAACAAGGGTATATTCTGTGACTGGTCAAACAGTTGTTCACTTCAAACTAAACACCATCTGGTAATGTCAGTTGTGTTGCACTGCTTTTATGCTGTGAAGTGTTTTCCAACAGAAAACAGAGTTTAACTGTGTTTTAAATATTTCATAAAAGGAATAAAAAATACTGAATCTTAACAGCTTTTTAAATATAATTCATAATCCAAAAGTGATTTTAATGTGTTGGCTCCAACCTATCACCCTGACAATAAGTTATTTTCCTTATAATGTTATATTTAAAATTATTTGAATCCTAGATAAAAGCAATGAAGAGGTACAGTTTTAATAAAAAAAAAAAAAAAAAAAAACAAAAAACCCAAAACAAAAAAAAACCCGTCACATAAAATGGCTTAAAATATATAGACAAATTAAATATCTTTTGAATATCTATTTTACTCCTTGGTCCCAGGCAAACAATGGAACTATTAGCAAGAACGCATTACTATGCTTGACGATATTTCAAATGGTATTTGACAATCCATAGGGGCTACTTCTCCTTCTCCATAAATAAGATATATAATTTAATGGGTCTCTTTTATCTTACACATCATAGCAAATCTACAAGAACATCATTTAACCTCCTCTAGCCATCTTTCACCTGCCATATTCTCACAGACATGAATAAACCAAAATTATAATACTTTAGATTTTTGTATAATGAATATGTATTTTCACATGTTAAACGTTGTCCCATCCACAGCAGATTTCAGACTGTCAAATACATTAAAACTACTGATTTGAAGAAAGTATAAGACTTCCAAACATCTTGGGGATATGTAAAACATTATGAAATCAAGTGACTGTGAGCTATGACCCACATACTTCAGCTGTAAATTTCCAAAGTCAAATATGTACTGGAAATGTTATGCTAATAGTTTCTTGTTCCTTCTCATGTAACTGCCTCAGCAGATCAACATGACAGGTGTCACATGCCATGTTTTGTGAGCCAC
This sequence comes from Melospiza georgiana, assembly GCF_028018845.1. Classification (NCBI taxonomy): domain Eukaryota; kingdom Metazoa; phylum Chordata; class Aves; order Passeriformes; family Passerellidae; genus Melospiza; species Melospiza georgiana. Next base: position 34,568,272 of record NC_080435.1, read on the forward strand.
AGCATTGCCGATAGCAAGAAAATGACAACCGGGCAATTGATCACCTATTTCTTATTGATGACTCTACAAAAACCCAACCGTACCACATCCTTAATTCCTTCCAAACTTTCACATCAGTTAGTCTAAGAACTAATGTAAGCCTTTCTCTATTTCTTAGGAATTTGGAAAGCATAAGGAAAGCTCCTAAGTGGGTGTAGTTTGGCATAGGTTTTAAAAATGACATTTTTACAAATGGCATCCATGTCAAGTTATATTACTTGAGAACCTGGTTCTCATTTTAAAAAAATGCAGAATGTTTAGATAGATTACAGCCATTTGCTTAGCTGATATTTTTTCTGACATTGTATGATTATTTGTGACTTTTTGAAAGAATCAATCCTCTTTGTTATACTAGGCAAGAAAATGATGAATGCTTTAAAAATATGAACTTGTATAAAACCATGAAAAGTGGAGAAAAACTGAATAGTTACATTGTGTTTTCAAGGCTATTGTAAAGCAAGACTTTACTTGAAATCTTACCAAAAAGATTTTTCCCTATGATTTCTTTTATGCACAACCTTCAGACACACACCTGAGGTTATGGATGGTTGCTCAGATAAGCCTCAAAAATCTAAATCTTGTGATTTGACTTACTTGGCAAAGCACTTGTTTTATGATTTATTGCTATTCACTTTCAAAAAGTGCTGTATTTTATGTGTGATTTCTATTGTGATAATGATGAGAAACACCAGCCAAGATGCTATGTGAATGCAGAACAAGGAAGCTGGTCTCAAGCAATAGACATATGTACAAAATAATTTCTCTTCCCATTGCAGCTGTTCAGTATCATGCAGATGCCAATTCTAAGACACTGAGAATTGTGATGATCACGTTTTGCAGGTGCTCAAAATGGACACAGCTGCTTTTAAAAGACATGGATGTTTTCAAATTATCTGTGTTTCCTAGTATGTTTTACAGCTCTCTGGTCTCCCACATCTGTGCTATCCACTTAAGTTGCAAGCTATTTGGTGCTATTGTGAAAGAGCACTGCATATTTGCCCAGCATGTGGGTCCTTGGATTGTCCCTTAGCACTTCTGTAGTAACCAATCAAACTGAAATTTTGGCTTAATGATGTTATAACAGAGAAAGGTTTGTCAAGATACTGTAGGTTCAATGAGCCTTATAACGTCAGTGTGTCATAGGAACATTAAAAAGTCAGAAAATTCTCCCACCCAAATTTTCTTCCCATAACAGTACCAGCTAACCCTGTGTTATTCCTGAGACATTTGTGCCTAGTATGCTCCTGAAAACTTTCATTCATGGAAAAGTGAATGCTGGCTTTCCCAGTGATATGTTCTACTTTAGGAATATTGCACATAATATCCAATCTTACTCTCCTTGACTGCGATTTTAGTCAAGGATTTTAATTGCTTTCCTCCAATCAACAACACAGAATAAATTCTTCCTTTTTCTTTTCTGTTTGCTCTAGTGGAACATGCTTTCTAAATCTTGGATCGTTATTTATCTCCTCTAGATTGTCCCAAGGATTCATCCCTTTGTTGACTGCTGCACCCAACTCCCATAGTACCAAGAAAAAGAAAAGGATTATTTTATAATAATAATAGCAATTAAAAGAAAATTATTATTTTATGTGTCCAGCTTGTGCTTTCTATGGCATTTCCCTTTTTAGTAGCACCATAATGTTCATAGCACTAGCTTGTCATAACTACAAACACTAAATTTATTCCTGCAAAACATTCCTATAACATAGCTTTTTATTCTCTGCTCTACTTATGAGTTAGTATTCCACCATAACTCTTCATACTTCTTGAGACATTCACTTTAGTACTTCTAAAGAGAGCGCCTCTTTGTCAAGAACATTTGATTTATAATCCTGTTTTGCTGTTTACTTCTGGTTACTTAAGCATCACACTCTTTCCATCAGACAAACCATTAGCCTAAATCTCAGTGTTATCTCAGAGCTCAGGTATCATCTCTATTTTTCTTGGAAAGACATGCAATTTAATATCTATTCCTTTGTAATATTAGACACAAAGTGATTAGGTAAGCCAGGGGATTTGTGTTTTGATGAAGATATAAGTGGGGTAAAGTAGAATTAGTCAAGTTCATGGAATTAAGTCCATAAAGCCAGTTCTAGTCTTTGACTCTAGGGATTTTTAGGGCACATGTTGCTGTAAGCCATAAATAAATGCTGCAGTGTATGTGGTCTCCATAACACTGCCATATTGCTGTGTCTGCTTGGCTCCTGTACCAGGGACAGTTATAAAAACAGGGTCACACAAACTTGTAGTGTGACCCACTTTTACAATTTTAACTAGGATTTTCTATTCAAATCAAACCCTACTGATGTAAATGAGATATAAATCAAACTTGTGGGTCCTAGTGGAAATGAAGACTGTATATGAAGCAGAATCAGAAAAAGTCTCAGAGAGGATGAGACCTAAGACTATGTAAACTATTTCTTAAAATATAAAAAATTATAATGTTAATGACTGATGATACAGTTAATTATATATCCAAATTAGTATCAACAAAACATCATGCACTCTACAGAGGTGAAAAAATACATTCAGAAGTACCATTTATTTCACTGAGATGAGAGCTTGAACTATGGAAAACATTTATGATATTATAAAATAAAAAGCTTTTTTCTGTTATCATTACCCTTATTGCTTCTCTCATTCTTGCAGCATAGTACAAAACTGATTACAAATTACAATTTTCATCTGAATTTCACTGTGTTCTCTTTAAGTTATCTTTAGTGATATTCTAAGCCTAGCTTTTAATGTTAACTGCAGATTTCTGAGAAAAAAATGGTGACATTCATTCACTTGGTGGAACAGAGCAGCCCAGCAAAGACAAGAATTGACAGAAATCCCAAGTAAGCTTTCATATCACATTGCAAACCTACCTAGAAAAACCTATGCTCAAATTAAGTTCCTCTTAGCACTAATCATGACTATATCCTAGTCAGAGGCATCAAGCAATGATGCCTTTTCAGATGCATGCAATTCAGTTCATCCTACACTTTAGCAAAATCTCTATTTTAAGAATTCAAAAATTTAGTGATCTTATTGTATGATTTATAATAGTTATAAAAATATTTAAGAGATCCTTCAAAATAAGAATTTTAATATCAAAGCAAAGGAAAAAATGAGTGAATTCCAAAATGCTTGCTGTGGTCACAGGACCAAAACCAAACACTGGAAAGCTGCTGATGCTTTGCATACCCATGATGATTGCATATCCATTTCTTGGAAACTGAAAAGGGGAAATATTGGCAGGATTTAAATTTTGTAGTGGAAATGCAAGATCCTGAAGCTGTTATGTACTAAGGAAAGTTCCAGTGAGTGGCTTTCAACAAAATCAAAGACAGCCTCTCAGGCCCAGTGTCATTAGTAGACTGACACATAAGAGACTGGTCCTGGCAGAGCACTGCTCTTGCTTGAGCAGTCCCACACTGAGACTGAAAAACAAACAACCTTGTCAGCAAACAAAGTCCTAGTGGCAGATTTACCCATGGGCTGGCTGTGCTCTGGGTCATGCTGTGGAAGGAAATACGCTGTTGCCCAAAATTTGCTCTCTGTTTCTGGAGAATGCTTCTCCTTGCAACGTGGCTGTATTTTAATGCCTTCAGTCCAGACTTGCCTCTTGCCTCTTTAGGCAGGGTTTGATGGCAATGCCTAATTTTCATGGCCTTTGATAGATTCACTGCAGGTGAAATCCCTTGTGGCTAAAAGGTCTCCTTCCCAACTTCTTGACTCCTTGCTCTCTCATCAGGGTGATTTATAGAACAAGGAGTATGTATTGTCTTGCTGCCTGCAGTGGGGATTTTGAACAATATGCTCAAGTACTTATTCACTGATCTCACAAGCAAACAACTTTATATCTCAGAGTATTATGAAGCTTTAGGAAATGTAATATACAAGATATAACTGGCATTGCAGACTCACAAGTCTTTGAGGTACCTTTACCTCTGAACTTGTTCATATAGAAGAGCAACACACATTTTTGAGCTTTTTTTATTCTAATACAGAAGACAACTATGATAGTTTGCCTTTAATTTACCAAGATTTTCCATTTGATGTAGGAGTATATTCATGTTAAAAAATATGCTTAAAAATGTATGCCATTTTCCTCTAAATTCAGATGCCAGCCTATAGATGGTTTCAGACAGATTTGTCTGCCCCAGATGATTAAGGGTTTTCTACATTTATTTTATATATATATATATATATATATATATATATATATATATATATATATGTACTTCATAAAACACCCAGCTGAAACAAAAACATGAGTAAATAATTCATTAAAGCTTAAAGGCTATACATATATAATCAACAGGCACCAAAATATATTCACTGAGGAACAATAAACTGTAACAGGAAAAGATTTGTAAAATATTTAATGGGCATAATGAGCCATAGCCTATCATTTCTCTAAGTGTAGCACATATATATAACTTTCCAGGACATCTTCAGTATGAGCAGGAAGATTAATGGATAGTTGGATACTACATTGGATTAATGGATAGTTGGATACTCAGTTGGAGGATAGGATGATGTTCACTCAGAGAGAAGAAGCCATGTCTCTGATAGAATAGCGGTTATTAGAGCAGGAGAAAAATGCTCAGATGAACAAAAAAACACTGAACAGAAAAGAAGTAATCTGTATTTAAAGTCCACAGCAGTTAGATTTGAATCTGGTTTATTATTAAAAAAAAAAAAAGAGGAATGTAGGCATAAAACTATCAACAAAATTTTCAGTTCCTAACCAACTTTCAGTTCATAATCTTAATCAAACTGAATAAGATTTTATCAAATTTCCCACCTCCATATTAAAAAAAATAAGTTTATCTCCCTTATGTTTTGAAAATAAAAGATATGAGCTTGCAAGCAGCCCAAAATAATAACTAATTCTGATTTGTGTTGCCCCCAACATTTCACTTAATTTTGCATCTGACATAAAAAAGTCCATTGAAAAACACTCTGGAAAAGTGCTTTTTATATGACACAAGGAGAAACTCATAATGTGTCAGTCTTCAGGTCCGTGCTCTCTTGCTGTGCTTCCTGCTCTACACATATGACAAAGGACTTTGCTTTTTGCCTCTGATATGCCAGGGTGGAACAGGGAGCAGGGGTTTGGCATATGCCACCCATGGCATCTCTTCACAAGGGCAGAGCTAAGCCAGCACTGGACTGAAATAAGGCTGGGGCCAAGTATTAGCATGGGGATGACATAGGCATAATCACAAGGAGTTAACCGTACAAAAAAAGATTTTACTTTGTTTCTGTTTTATAGAACATCAACAGATGTACCATAAGCCATTGCAGTAGTTAAAAATGAGTTTTTTTGTCTCTGTGCTTAGCGAACCATTTTTTACTCTAGCCCAGGTTTTTTTATGAAATGCCTGTTGACATTCAGTTAGGATGTTGACATTGTCTGTGCGACAAGTTAAAACCTAAAAGTCAAAAGGGAAATAGTCAAACAACAAAAAAATATCAAAATATTTTTACATGGCATATACACCTGAAATTGTTTGGAAAAGCAAAAATCCACTGATTTGTGCAAATAAATGGAAATGCATTTTTAAGAACAGACATGCTATCTTTAATTGCTCATTCTTTGTGGGCAAAACTATGCCATAACTGTAAATGTATATCTTTAAACACATAATACATCATGCAGAGTAATTTATGAAATGTTGGCTGCTCTTCGAAAAACTGGGCTGGGATATGTACTCAGTCTGGTTTTCTCCTTTCATACCTTCTGTTTTTTATTTTTCTTTGCTCCTCTGTATGCACTGTCAATAAAGGCCTCAACATTTCTAAAGAGTAAGCTAATTTTTCTAGCATCTATAAAGGGATACCATTTGCTGGATGATTCATTTAAAAAACCCACAGAATGGTTTATACTAATTTTTAATATTTTTAACTAATTTCCTAATGTAATATCCACATTCTACAATTTCAGTTTATCTTCATTAAGAAAGAAATGAGGATATATAAAATTCCCCATGATTTTGTTTCACTGAGGGCCTGGAATTGCAGCATGCATGAGACTTGCACATGCTACTTCAAGGTACAATAACTGAAAAAGCAATACCCATCTTGAACATTGCCACACTGACTTACAGAATTGTGCCCTTGAGAAAAAGACCGTGAGAAAAATGGAGAGCCATGCAGTGACAAAAATGAAATAGAACTGTCATCTGGCAGTTCTTCATAGTCCATCACGTAAACTATTACAGATATAAGAAGAGCCACGGAGTGCTTGGGCAAAGGTTGTTAAACCACTACTCCAAGGTCAGGTCACTGCACATTGCTAAGATTGTTAGTAAAAGATAAACCAGTTTTCACTATGAAACTTGACATTGCCAGTTTTCAGCCTCACCTATAATACTATATGCTTGCAGCTAGGGACACAGCTGGATAAACTAATAATACAAGACTTTATAAGAACAGTCCTCATTGATGTTAAGAGTGTTAAATATTCAAGAAACACAGTGTTCTTACCAAATAATGTGAAGGTGATTTTCTATATTTTTATTCCATTAATATATTCTGTGATAATTCTGTGCCTATCTTTTAAGAAAGAGTCTCTTTCACAGTGAGATTATTTCTTTGGAAGGTAAAAACTAAAAGATTAGACCACGATGTAATTAATCCCCAATTACCAAAGTTTAGGTCCAAATCAAGAGATTATCTTGAAAAATTAGTACCTTTTCATGTTTGAGGTTCTTTTAATTGTGATCTTATTTTTCAAACATTTTGGGTAACCTTGATAATGATTCTCACTTTTCTTAGTGAGGATGGGGATTGGAAGCTTATTTAGACAAAGATGAAAGTTGTTTTTCTCCTGTACTCCCCTGTCTCAAAGAGCTAGCCATTTCAGTTAGTATGAGCCAATACAAGGCACATGATTAAATCATGAGAGAAAGCAACACAGACAATGTGCAGATGCCTCTGATCTCAGTGAAGAAGGAGAGATGCTGGTCAGCCTTTTCCTGACACAAGTAAAATTCAACAAATACAAAACAGAGATGCAGAAACTCTTGCCTTTAAGCCATACATGAATCAGAATTGCCAAATGCATACAGGACCCTAATTTTCAGAAATCCTGTGCTCTTCGAGTTACAAATGAAGCTATTGATTTTCAGCAGCTCAAAAAATTCAATCCCTTAGAATTTTACAGGGACATTGATGGATGTTAATGTAAAACAAAGTACTTGGTCTATTTCCATAAAATAAAATGAAGTGCTGAAAACTATGTCTGGTTACTAAATACCTTAGCATTCTCAAAATATTAGTTAATTTAACCACTGTCCTGTCTAAACATAAATGTGCTTGTGTCTGCTTACCAGTTATTTGTGGTTTGTGCTTTGATACTCAGGTGTAGTTTAAGAAACCAAAGAAGGATTATGGAGGATTCTGCTCATTTGTTATCATTAAATAGAATAGGAATAAAGCATACTGCTAATCTGACTACAGAAATTGGTATGTCCCTATGTACTATACCCACAGAGAGCAAGTGTGAGATAGACATGAAGAGCACAGCAGAGGCTGCTTACATGCATACAGCAAGTCTCTGCTTTCCAGTTCATTTGGGGTTTTCTTTGTCACTTTTGAGTTTGGGGCCTTTTTTCTCCAAGAGAATACAATAAAATAATTGACCTAGAATTCTGCCATACATAGTCTGTAATGTTTATCAGAAAAAAAAAAAATCTAACCAAAGCAAGAATCAAAAGGTGCAAATATCTGATCAATCTGATCAGTCTCTCTAGTGCTCAAATGCCATTGTGTGAACTAGCTATTATGTGATTAGTATTTAGCACACACACTTAGAATCAAAATATAAATATCCCTGGATTGTTGTCTATAATGCAGACTTTCTACTGCTTAGCAATGTTCTTGTAATTCCTAGCTTTGAGTCTTCACCTTATCATTCATAGTGAGCAGGCCACACCACTGTCAGGGTTTCAGCATTGTCTGAATTAAATCAGATAAGTGATTTATCTAGATTGTAACTGTTACCTTCTACAGAGTACATGAACCTTAATAAGGCTGCTAGCTATCATAATTTTTTTACCTCACCTGTTAGAGGATGAATTCTCAGAAGTTGGTACTGTTGAGGTCTATTTTCCTCTTCCTCAAATACTTTAATTTACAGCCACTCTCTACATATGGGTTGAGACGGTCTCTTTTTCAAAGTTACACTTGTGCAATTGTTCAGATCTACTTGAATTTTCAAGTAAAATCATATCCTGAATCTTATAGCACAATAAAGCATGCATTTAAGTTGCCATAAAAGCTTGATTTTCATACTATGAACTTTCAGGAATAGTTAATATAAAATGTTTGCCATGTGGGTATTGTAAATATGGACAGATCGAGTCTCTATTTCCTTACACTATTTTTGTACTAGCATGATATCATGATAAAAAAGCAGAGAAGACAACTCAGCCTCTGAGAAAGCAATCTCCTCTTGATGCTGGACAACTCAGAGTTCTTCTGCTGCTACTGGGGGTATTAGCACTGGCAGATTGATATTCAGTGCCTGATATTGAACAAGGAAGTTTTGGTAGAGATGTGCATAATGTAAAATGCACAAGGAACCCAGAGCACAGAGTCTGGAATATGTGTGAGCACCCTCAAAGAAAGAAGCTAAAAGCCCTATGGATGGTCACCTTTTTGCTTTCTCTATTTCTGTGGCCCAGTAACTATTGACTTGCTCCAGACAACAGATCAGATTCATTATTAATGGGAAGTCTTCAGCTTACACTAATCCATAAACTTGCAGTGGAACCAGCTATGAACAATAAATGAAAGGGCGGCTAAAATATTTGTGTTATATTCCACTTAAAATTCTACTAAACATTTAAGTAAACTAAATGTTACCACAATTAGAATTAGGTAAATTGGCTTTAGTGAGGACTTTAAGTCTCAGAAACAAAACTGTTTGACCATGGTATTAAAAGAAAATACCATTTCCTCTTTATTATAGCTGATGAACAATGTCTATGTTATACTATTAAAAAAACATGGAAAAGTGGTGAAAAAGATCCTGCACTGTGCATTCGAAGCAGATGGAATGTGTCTTTCCATCCAGGCTGAAAAAGGCATACTCACAGATCATGGCAATTGCATGAGCATAGGGGTCCTGGACTTTTCCTGTTGGCCAGCTCCAAGAGATGACATTCAGAGGACTTTGGGTGACACCTGTTCTACCCTAAGAATTTTCTACTGTTGCATATAGGTAAAGCCTTATAAAATAAGGACCTTGTTACCCTTGTAAAATCAGGGCTCAGGCCTGCTTAGCTTTGGCTAAGCAGAAAAGGACTATGGGAAAGTGACTCAGCTGAATTGGAGGTAGAAAACCAATTTATATAACCATTTTTGATAGAGATGCTCACATTGTGGTGTATGGTGCTTGGTTGGATTATGTTTGTCATAGTTAACTGGAATGTTAATAGGCTGACTGCTTAAAAAGGCCTGTTTTTTGCAATAAAGCAGCTCTCCTTTGCACCTGCCTGGGGACTCTAAGTCACTTTGTACATTCTAGCACATCGCAGGACAATTTACCACAAAAGCCTATTCTGTAATCTGAAGATTATCTAAAGTTAAGGAAGGCAATTTTTTCATTATATTTAAAATGAAAATTACTCTGATTCATGTTTGGAATCTTCCTGTTGCTGGCTCTGCTGTATTTAGAACTTCTTGCATCAACACACCAGCCAAAACTCAGGTCAGGGGGAAAAGATTCAACATAAAGTTTGCACATGATGCTTATTCTGGGTATGTGGACAACTATGTGCTAATTTCTGTCAAAAGTCACCCACTCATAGTCCTGGAGTCAGTCCCTGGACATCACATGATCTCTCCTTTTAGTCAAAAACTTAATTTGATTTTTAAATGTTTTGGTTTATTTTATTTTATTGCCTTTAGTTTTGTACCAAATTTATTTTTAAGAGTGCTTTGATATTTTCTTTCTATTTTAAATAAAAATCATGAAGCAAATCACTAAGACTCCAAAGAAAACTAGGACAAAAATTTCATATTTATAGGCAGTATCTTTGAACAATTAAAGGTACATTCTTAAATGAACTGGGCCACTGATTTGAAACTTTATGGCATAAATTGTCACTATCTCTTCAATTTACTTTACTTCATCTAGCTGGGGAAAACATAGGCCTTGCACTTACACTGTTCTTTTTTCTTTCTTAAACCTTGTATTTTGGTCTTTAGTAATTTAGTATAATGTTTTGCTGCTTCTGTATGCTGCCTATAGGTGGAATAATTTAATATTTTCTTTTCTTAAACATTTCCCTATTATTTACACAAGTAGCTTTGGCACTGTCATATAAAAACAATCACTGTGGCTTTGCATCCTTTTATAGTTCCCATAGTTTCATCACCTGCATCATTTCTGCCTGTATTTTGACCTTTACATACCTATTTGACAGTGATTGAGTATTTCAGAAGGGGATGAGTTCTTTGGATTACTTAGAGATGAGATTTTATCTGATCTTTTAGAGGTTTTACCAACATCCATTTCTAATGGCCTTGCTCAATTTCCTTGTATTAGGTAAAGTAAGGTACAAGGTAGTTAGGGAATGTAAGGTCCAAGTCGTTCAAACCTTCTTTATTCAATATAGTAACCATTCCATTAATCAGGAATCACAGTCCTTCTCAACCATAATGTGTTACATTTACTTCTCAGCCCTGCACCTTCCCAAAAAAGCAGACATCCACAAAGAGAGTGAGAAGCCAGAGCTGGATAATTCAGTTTAGCTGTTCAAGGGTTGTTATTCGCCCCATTTGCACTGTGGGAATGAAGCTGGCTGCCAGTGGCTCCTTCAGTCAACATAAAGCCTAAGCTTTCCTGGAGAAACTCCAGTCCAGCCTCTTGCTATTATCCAGGTTATCTGACTCAGGGCATCAAGTGTTTAAATTTGATTTTGTCATTGTGTTCTTCTAAGACTAGCCAGAGGATATGTTGATAGTATCTTAAGGAAAGCATTTACCCAGGCCAAAGACTAAACTTAATCTTCTTGGATCTTTCTGAGGGACAAGCAAAGAGTTTAGGAGCCAACAAGTTTATTTCCTCTGGCTGAAAGCATAAAAGAAGTTTCCAAGATGTAATCACTTCTTGTCAGATACTCAGATGTCTGTGTCTGAGTTTTGCAGTGCAGTATTGATTGTGCAAACACTTGTGTGGTTTGTTTCTATATACGTAAATGGCAAAAGGCCAATTAAGATCTTCTCACATTTGCGTTGCAGTTTAAAATAATACAATTTATCCAAACAAGTTTTCACACTAAAAATGTGGGCTATTTATTTAAGAGATGGCAAGGATGAAGAAAAAAAAGTTTAGCTTTGAAATAATTTTGCTCCTTTAGTAACATATATAATATGACCATATCTTTTTGGCACAATCAGATACTGCACAGTTAACTACATTATCTTGTTAGGACAGTTATATTCTCTCGTATGACAATGACTTGCAGTATGTAGTCACTGCCTTCTGGGGAAAGGAAAAAAATCCAGCAATTACTGTGCAGTACTCGAATCTGCCTGCCAACAGCAGAACAGTGATTTGTGAGACACATCAAGAGCTTCTGGCAAGATCAATCTAGTGAGATCCCTCTGATAGAGGAATAATGAGTTGACAAAGACCAATGTTCAGTTGGGCCCAAGTCCAATAAGATTACTGTACAGCATCATCAATATTGTCTGTGTTTGGAACTGACACAATCAGAATGGAATCAATTGTATTTTCCACAGCACTGTCACACATGATTTTTAACTTTGGCTCACAACACTGCAGAGAAGCTTGCAGATGTTGGCAGATTTTTGCTAACTTATGGGATGTCATTATTAAGTAGGAACCGTGCACTACAGTAATTTGTGGTTCTGTGTGTTCCGTCATATGGTCTCTGTGTTTGGGAGGGAGGAGAAGGAGAAGATGCAGTAGCCGGAGGGATTTGTCTGTTATCATCCTCATTTTACTGTGATTGTTGAAAATACCATGTGATCCTAAAGGTGTAGATTGTTTATCAGACAAGGAGTAATTTGGGCTGTTTAGCAAAGTGATTTTGCTCAAGCATGAGCAAACATCTCTTTAAAAAAAAAAAGGGAAAATGTTTTGATTATCTGACAAAAGATTTAGCATAGGGATGACCCCACTTGCGAATAATAGAGGCTTTTCCAAGGCCTTGTAATCTATATTTAAAACATATTTTTTGGAAACAATTTTGTTTGGTCTTGTGACTACTAGAGTTAAACATTCTGTCACAGAAAGCTGTCATCTGTACTTACTGAGTAATCACTCACAGTAGACACTTACCTGTCTAGGCATTTCTGCATATAATATAGCTTACCATACTCCACACTAGATAATAGTACAGTAGCTTGTGAATTAGTTTAAATTAGACTTTTAGTTATTTCAATTTAATTTTTTTGAAAAATGAAGAGACAAACAAAAGGTCAAATTTCTTCTTCAGAGGTTTCTTTGGGTGCTAAAATCTTGCTTTTTTCCCCCTTTGTTCATATTATTATCTTCATTCCTGGTTTCTGTGCAGTGTGTATGCTTATTTTGAGAATGGGATTTTAATTTTCATGAAAAGTAAATTTGAAAGCCCTAAAGACAGAAGTCAAAGTTTGATTTGTAAAACACAATAATGCAGACATCACAAGAATAATTTCCATAGAAGTCTGCACAGTAAAAAATTTATTGATGTTCACATAAAGTTGTTTTGATACACTTTGGTGTTTGTCTAATAAGAAATACTACTGCAGACAGGAGACTGGATTAGTGTTAATGAATATTGTATTTGATTTCACTGTAGTCAAGAGTTTGATTTTGAAGACAAGAGATTAATGGCATTGTGTTACACTTACTAGAAGCTAAAAGACAGCAAACTATTCCAGAGATATCATTCAAGAGCAATCAAATAATAGTAAGCTTTGACCATCATCAATTTGCTCAGAACTTGAGTCAATATACTGAAAATGAACTTTGGGACACCCATTGTACCAAATAATTTCTCTTTAATCTGTCTGGTTTGATAACATTACTTATCATATCACACACAATTTTTTTTAGTGGCATTGCTTCTGTTGGTTATACTGGTTTTTATTAACATAAGGGAATTCCCTCCTGGGGAAATTCCAGATAAACATTTATTGTCCCCAGCAAAATGAGAAACTTCCCACCCAAGACAATTACAAAATTGGGTTAAAATGCATTTATACTTAGTAATGTAGTGTAACTTTTAATGTAAATTCTTGTTTATCTGAAACCTCATTTACCAGCATATGTGCAAAAGGAGAGGGAAGCAGCTGGCAATACACAGCTGTATGACTTACATGGTTTCTTACTTACCACATAATTGTTTTGTGACTTCCATTCCCCTCTTTTTACAAGCTTTAACTGATGGATTGTTTAGACGATCAGATAGTTAAAAGACACACCATGTTTTCTGGAAAGTGTAATATAGCACATAACCTATTCAGCTATGTGTAAACATGTTTAATAAATATATAAAAATAAAATATATAAAGCAAATATTTTAATTATTTTGCTTTTTCTAGACCATTGCCACAATTGTTATGCATGAGAAACAGATAAGCCAACTCACTAGAAATCAGGACTAAACTCCCTTATTTCCCATCACACCAAATATTTTCTATGTTCACTTTTTTTTAATTAATTAAATTTTAGTGCTGCAGAGGTTAGTCAAAACAGAATTCACACAACTTTATGTATATTTTATTATGTAACTTAATAATCACAGAATTAATATATTCTGTACTTAATGTAACCATTGATATCTGTTTATTTCTTGGCAGCTGTAAAGGACATTTTGTCATGTAATGAAACTTCCTGATACAAAAAACCACCACAATTATTTCACTGAACATGGACATTATGCAAACTTTCAACAGATCTGAAGGAATAAAGACTTTATTTATATCTATCTGACTGAAAAACAAGCCAAACAAGTAAACAGTAAAGTGACAAAAATAGTATCTGCCCTTTGGGAAACACTTGCTCAAACTGCCTCTAGAGTGAGGGGTTGTTTATTTGTGTGGGAGTTTTTGCTGGGCTTTTTTCCCTTTCCTTCTCTATCTTGTGACCATTCATTTTACCCAAAAGTGTTTCATGCCTCATGGTTGGTATTCACCCCCTGGCTAGGTTATTAAAAATAAGCCTCTGTGCTACCTCAGAAGATTACTTTTGATAAGACACAAATCACCAACTGTTTGAGCAGTCCATCTAATTTAAAGGACAACTGCTCATGCTGGGGATGGTTAGGGATGTTGATGTCACTTGCTGAATTGGGAACTAATTGTGATTTTAAATGACAATAATTTATTAGGTTTATTTTTATAGACTATACATGGCCCTAAATAACAATAAATTTATGAATAGTGATTGCGCACCGCAAATAACTCTTTTCTGTTGTCAGACAATGTGTGATTAATAGGAGTCTTTTCTATCATTGCCTGGACTTTAAACAATAAATAAAAATGTGCAATCATAGATATATAAATTAGGTCATGCTATTCAGAGGGTTTTATTGAGAATTCAACCATTATTGTTTTTTCCTTCTTTTTTTCACATTCTACTATATCATGACATATCCCATTTTTGTTGTGTACATAGAATGTCTCTTTATATTGCCATGGTGTGTGTATTCTTTATTCCCTTTTGCTGTTCATCTGTCTCTCCCTTTCCCCCTTTTTTTTTAATGTGACACCTCTGAGCTGGTACCCATGGCAACACCCACTAGTCGGGGTGAGCCTATGAAGCTGCTGCAGTTCCCCATCACTCAGTTCTGACAATGCCAGTCATTAATCTAGCAGCGTCTGCTAACCCAGATCTCTACAGGTCCTCTCCTGGTCTTGTTTCCTTCCAGCAGTTGCTGTCCTGTGCACAAAGACTCAAAAGATTACTGTTAATGATTTTCCATTTGTTTAAAACAGCTCAGGCTGGCAGCTCTGTCTAATCCACTCTTAATGGCACTGAACGTTAAAATAGAGAGTAATCACTGTGTGAAGAAGCTTCCTGAATTTCAAAATTCAGCTCCGAGTTTTTGTAGTGCCTTAATATTAAATAAAAATAATAGGAAAATCAAATAAAAATTACAATTACTTAGGTCTCTATTGTATTGATGAAGGTAGATTGCAACCTATAAAAATGTCCCCAAACACTTACAATGAAATTACTTCTGTTTTTCAGTCTATAAAGAATGGTTGTTGAAGGTTTTTTAACTAATGAGTGCTATATTGTAGTTTAGCATCTTGCTCATATTTTGACTGCTTCCATAAAGATAGGTCTAAGCCTGACGTACAAGGGAGCTCAACTTCCATTCCAACAGAGGTCTTGACCTGTCCAGATATGCAAAAGATACATTTCATTCTGAGATTAATCTTTGACTGAGGTTTTAAGTGAGGCTAAAGAGGTTATGGACACAAAGACCACCGAACTATAATAGAAATTCTCTCCCTAGATCCCTTAGGTGTTTCTGAAATTAATGCTTCAATTTTAAGAGTCAAATCCAGGATGGAAGAATTACATTTTGCTTTCTGTGTGCATTACAATTCATGCATTTAAATTCTGTGAAGTTAAGCCTTGGACATTTGTCTAATGTCATATAGGTCATGTAAAAAAAAGTGTTTCATTCAATGAAGAAAAGTTTTTAGATCATTTCTACCTTTTAGTGCATACCATAATCTGTGCGTGGTTAGGTAGATGCAAAATTTTGGTACAAATCAGTAAATTTTGCATTATTCAGGATCAGTTTAAACCATTTCCATGGGACCATGCACATGTTTCTTTTTGCCACTATGGGATTTAGTGAGGCCCCTCTGCTAAGATGTGTGTCTGTGGTCATAACTGCAGTTTGTATCCATTGAGATAAAAAATGCACATGTGCTGAGATAAAAAAAATGCAGATGTGCTGAAACATTCTGGGAATGGCTGAGGGATTTAAACCATACAAAACCTACCAGCTATTTCAAAAATCTGATAAATGCCATTCTAAAACATGGTCTTGCACTGGGCCTTTATTTGATCTCCAAAGACCTATTGATTTTAGACAACACAGTACAGAAACCTTTGTTAAATTCTTCTATTCAAACTTGTGCCCTTGTACTGAGTTGTTCTTTCAAGATGTGCAAAATATCCCAGAATACCTTTTTGTCAACAAAAGTTTACAAAATATTTCTTTCAGGTGATATTGCCAGGAAAATATGAAGAACACGTCGTCAAATTTAAGATAAGTACCTATCTTGACAGTTTAGAGGTAGCTTCAAATCACATTGGGGGAAATCTCTTTGACTTGATGATTTGGCTGGTATGATCTTCAGACTACTTTGACAAGTGACTAAGAAGTGAATGACAAAAATGAAAGTGATACTGTGTTAAACTCATCAATCCATTTGTTGGGGGGACAATTTGTTGGAACAATAAAGACCAGAAATTTATATAATCAAAAAATAGCAGACACTGGAATAAAAATTCCAAGAAGCATTTATTCTAAACAGAAGAAGAAATTTAAATATGCCAAGTGCCGTTGAAAAATATTAACTTAGTCAGGGTTAATGTTAATGTATGTTCAGTTTTTATGTTTATCATTGAAATTTGGGACAATATTATTAGATCATTGTAAATACAATCTACTATGCTGAAAAAAAGAAAAATCTATGTGTTTTAGAAAATTTTTCCACTCTTCTGTGAATCCTGGGAACATACAACCAGAAAAAGCATTCAGAATTTTTTGTGATGAAGAAAGCATAATTTCACACAAAGAAGATTCTTGTACCTCTTTTATTTTTTAACTTTTAAGTAGAAAAAGGTGGATAAAAGCCTTACCGAATAATTTATTAGTTAAATATTTTTACCACTGCTTGTGGTATAGATCTAGCATATGTATTATCCTCTATATGTCTGATAGATACGAGCTTTTCAGTTGCTTGAATGTGCCACCTGAGTTGTACATTCAAACTTCAATACCCTAGGAAGTAAGGAGCCACATTTTGAACTCAACTGTGGATGTGCCTTTTGGGTTGACTACACATCAGATTGCTCAATTTAGGGTAGAGATGGGAACATACAGCTTTAAATTAATTTTAAAACAGTCAGAAATTTGGGAAGGACTTTTCACACTTCACATACCTGAAGCTATGAGAACAATGTCATGTCATGGTCAATCCAGCAATTATGCAATAGAGGTTTTCAGTGTGTTATCTCTCAGGTATTAGCTGAGAACTAAGATTTGTCCTGGGAAAGGAGCTGACATGTCCTTCTAGATATGGAGAGGGTGATATGGGACTTGAGTTAGAGCATTTTTAGCACAATTTTCTAAGGTCACTTATGTGTCTGAAGGATCAAAAAGCTGTTTCATTTATTAAATACTGACTAGAACTTTCTTAAAACAATCCCTAGCAAGTATCATGAAAGCAGAATCTGCTAACTAATTCTATATATATGATGGACAAATAATAAATGACAATTCTTATTTAAAGATTTTTTTTTTCTCAGTACCTGCATCAATTTAGAAAAACACTGTTCCTTGCATATGGTTTTCATTTTAAAGGCAGGGAAGTAATTTTTAATTTTTTTTTTTGTAATGAAATTGAATTGGACATCCCTCATAAATCTTGTAACTTTAGTGGGCATTACTCATTTCACCCAAAAGCATGGATGGATGTTTTAGAGTTTCTCCATCATTAAAATGAAAGCAATCTCAATATTACTTTCCTAGTAGCCAGACCCTTACCCTTGGTGAGCTGTGCCTTCATCTGTAATAGGTGCTATTGATTTCAGTGAAACTCTTTGATTCCCAGAGCACTGCTGAACAAAAGCCAAAGTGGTAAAGTCTGTCCCTCATCCCTTTCAACATGTTTTCATAAACACATTACAAAACCTCATCCTTAACATCTCTAATGTATATGTTTGCATTATAATCAGTTCTTCTAAACACATGTAGATCAATGAAAAATCTTTGATAAAAACACCACACCTAGAGATTTAAAATATATGGATAACATCTTCAGGTTTTCTGGCTGAACCAAAAAAGATTTTGGACAAGATTAAAAAAAATAATTTTACTCTTGCTACTGATATTGAATGGATTCCTGTGTGAAAAGTCTACTCAGACTCAGTAGTAAGGGAGCCCAGAGCCTTACAGAGTACTGGAACTGGCATAATCAAGGTAGTGCTGGATCAGGAATTGTATTACAGACAATAGTTTTGCTAGTTTACAGATTCTATAATACAAAGGGTGGTAAATTATGTTCAAGAGTACCTCAAAAACAAAGGAGGTTCTTTGTATAATAAATAACTCTTGATACTAGGTGGAAACTAATTAGTTCCAAATTCTGATCAAATCATGAGATTACATCCACATTAATACAAATTAATTTGTCATAATGAATGTTAATAGAATTAATTATAATTAGACACTGTTGCACTGGGTGAAATATTTCATAATGGTCCCTTTCACATTAGTAGTAGATTATGTGCATATTTCAAAAATATATAAAAGCAAGAATTACATTCAACATTTTTTATGGTGGAGGCATGTCAAAGAACAATGACATGAAATTTTGAGTCTAGTTAATGGTCCAAACGAACTTTTTTCTTGTTCAAAGCTAGCCTGCTAAACTCTCTTGAACATTCAAAACCTGTTTATTTTTTTCTAGGAGGCAAGACATCCAAATACTGTCCAAAATCTAGGAGAGTTGATGTCTTCTTTGCTTTTTTTCAAATACCCTGACTTACAGCCCCCCATGATGCTTGATG
Source organism: Melospiza georgiana (assembly GCF_028018845.1). Taxonomy (NCBI): domain Eukaryota; kingdom Metazoa; phylum Chordata; class Aves; order Passeriformes; family Passerellidae; genus Melospiza; species Melospiza georgiana. Next base: position 34,587,089 of record NC_080435.1, read on the forward strand.
CTAAATCATGATATAATGAGTACTGAATTAGTTAGGCCTTTTCCAATTTCCATAGAAAATGGACTTTAATTCAAAACTATGCCTGGTTAATTAAACTTTCCATGATCTAATTTGATCTAATTATTTCTATAAATTGAGATGTAACCAGAGTTATATCCTAAGGTAGAATTAGGCTATGGTTACCCATTTTTACTCAGATGGAGGGAACAGTGATGTTCTCTCCTATTAACCCTAACCTTGCTGGCCACTTAAATCGACACAGTTCTGCAACCCAAATGGTGAAGAAGAAACTGTGTTTTCAAAATGTCCATTGGGGGTGGGGAATGGTATTTTTTTAGAGATTGGTTTTCCCAAATGCCTTTGAAAACTAATGTTTCTCCTTGCATCCATCTTGAATGTTAATAGCACAAGAAAATATTTGATGTGGTCCAGGTGTCTTATTGACAGCCCAGTATGTATTTTCTCTCTTTTCCATTTTTGTTCAGATGCACTAAATTTTTAGTTAAATTCATTTTTTCTTTAAAGACATCTTTTTATTTAGATCTGCTCTTCTAAATCACGTACAATATAATCTGAACCATTTACATTTTTATTGCATTCTGAAAAAAGGGACAACTCCTTGCTAAGTTATTTTATTTTGCCATAACAAAACCTGGGCTTGGATCTATTTTTTTGTACTAGTAATAGATTTACCTTCTGAAAATAACTGCTGGTTCTTTCTTTGTGTAGTTTCCTTGAGCAGTTCTCCTTGAGTGAACTATCATTGTTACTCACCAAAATCTTGTCACATTCAGTCAGCTGGTGTACACATACACTGTTCCTTGCATTTACCATAAAATAATTTATTTCTGAAGTCTTTGCTGACAGAGAAGCAGAGTGCAGATTCTTGCTTTGAAAACAAACAAGGCAATCTGATGGAGAATTCAGGGCTTCTGGCTGCACTGTCTGAGTTCGTTTAGAGGTTAATAAAATCAGCTCCCTGCTATGTGTTAAAAATAAGTAATTAATTTGGGGATATCTGTTAGAAGTAGAATATTATACCTGGAAAGTAAGGGTAGAAGGCAGTCTGCTTACTGGAAATACCTCCTTGAGGCATGTCCTCACAGCTAATTTAGAAGCCCATTTTCAGAGCAGCAGACGATCCAGACCACCTTGTGTAGCTGCCAAAGCTCTCTACAGACAATGAAGAGAAAAAGAAAGAACATTCTGAAAAGTTGAAGACTGCCTGACTTTAGTCACTTTCCTGTCAGTACACATTGGAAAGATAAGGACTCCATCAGAAAATCAAGTCCACATAGGTGAGGTGTTTAGTTCTCTGTTACACCATACCAAAATGAACAATAGGAAATCTTAGGCATTTCCATATTTCTATAATGTAATCTGGTGGTTTTGGTCAGTCAGTAACACACAACACAAGATCCAGAAGGTAGCCTGATTCTTTTCCTATGCTTAAGAGTAGTCTGGGAAAAAGCCAAAGTTGTAGATCAAGGTCTCTGAAAGTGTGTACAGGCTCTACATTATATTATGGGATTAAACAAGAAAACAAAAAAAAAATCAGAAGTGGAGATGTGAATTTTAATTCTCTACCTACCTATCAACAAAACTATTAAACCAAAAGCTACACTTTCCTTGTCTACTCTTCCCTAGCCCACAAGTCAAGTAAGCAAGTCATAACTTTGCCAAGTAGCTCGGTAAGAGATCGTGAATTGAGTCCTTTACTCTAAACTCGGATTTTAAGAAAAGTTATATTGAATAGAAATAATGATATGGTCCTTCTTTAAATTATCAATTGTTGATCAATTGTTGATATATTTAATTTCATTTCATTAAAGCCAATAATAAAACCTTTTTACATCCCTAATTATAGTTATATAACAATATTTTATTGTTGTACTATAGTATCATAGAGTGGGAGTGTTAAGGTTCATTTTCTTTCATTGTCTTTTCTCTGTATCTCCTCAAGTTGCTCAACAATTCTGGTAAGGTATTTAGCGTCTGTTGTCTTGGTTTGTAACAATACTCTTTGCTAACTGGAAAAGTATTTTGTGCAGTAATTTACTAAAAATCATAGACTCATCCATTAAGATTAGTTTAGTAAATAACATGTATGATGTATTAATTTTGGGTGATAATATGCTCTAATGTGACAGAGATTTTGTTGGAAGACATAGTAAACACATGTTTAACAGAGTTAAAACCTAGAAAAAAGTCTACAAAATGAATTTTGTCCATTAAAAAAAAAAAGAAAAAGAGATGTAATTTGATGTGGCAATAGCAACTACAACATAAGCTACCTGACCTTGCCCTTGAAATGACCTCAACCTTGACCTGCAGGGACACTGTCTCTAGGGATGAGAGGTATGTTATTACATGTTATTTCATTGCAAGGCCCCTGCTGAGCAGCAACTGCCAAATGGACTCAATTAAGTGTTTCTTGTGATGTGGATTACTGTCTACTGGGGCGAGTTGATACTAGCAAACATATTTCATTCTCTTAAAGTTTGACTGGATATGAAAAGCATGTGAGTTACTCATTTGGTGGCACTTCAGTCTATGATTTATATCTGTTTAGAAACACCATAACATACAGACTTCAGTTGTGCACTGCAACCCTTTCTCACTCCTTGTCCTTCAGCAACCAGGCCCTGTTATCACACTCAAGGATTATAGAACCTGACCCAACCTTCACAAAAGCAACCTTCCAAACAGAAAAATTACATTGAAGAACAGTTGAATTCTGATAGAAAAAGTCTTGTTTAACTCTGAAAATAAAGTCCAAAAATGTCACAGATGCAACTCTGTGTGCTGCCTCGTTTTTATCTCAGCGATGCTATATCAGAGATAAAGTACTGAACACTTATGAGGGCTGGGTTAATTTATTGCTTCTTTAAAATCAATCTTCTACATTAAAACTGTGTAAATGCTGCTGGTAAAAATGGTGCCAAGTGTTGCTTTCTCTCTCTCCAGGTACATACATTTTATAATTATGAATTAAACACACACAAATTAAACACACATCCTCCCCCTCATTTTCACTACATTTTCTGTATCTAATGGTTTTCAAGAAGTTCTTTTTTGAAGTATCATTTGAAACTTGTGGAAAAACACTTCATTGGCTGCAATGTGCCTTCTGTCAGACTGCCAAAAGAACATTGAGTAAAGGAGCAAGCCATTTAATGCAGAAAGAACAAATAAGATTTTCAAGTAACAATTTTAATCTCATTTTATATCTCTGTATAAAATGGGGTTTTTTTTAATAATTTATACACAGGAAAAGTAAGAAAATCACTTCAGAATCTGTTTTTGCATCCTACCTCTTTCCACGACATTTCTCACCAATGAAATTTGGAGGGTAAACATCTTGCATGAAAACAGCTGGGAAAAAAAGTTAGCCCCATGGAATTCAGTGGAGATGTCATTATTTCTAAAATTGTATTTGAAATGGAATTTCATTATCAGAGCATCAATTACTTTTCAAGATTCTGCAATGCACCAAGCCTAGCCTGTAGTATATCTCTCTATAAGGCTATTAAACCTTGAAAAGGGTGAATCCCTCAGAACAAGAAAATATCCTCTGTTCAAACTTTACACGGAACTTTACAATTTTTCTCTTTTTCTGTCTGTGTTATAGTTATTTCCTATGGTCTATTCTTCCCTTATTGATTACAGTCCTTTTGGCTTTACAACCTATGAATGTTAGATTCCTTTCCCCTTTCCTTTCCTTTCCTTTCCTTTCCTTTCCTTTCCTTTCCTTTCCTTTCCTTTCCTTTCCTTTCCTTTCCTTTCCTTTCCTTTCCTTTCCTTTCCTTTCCTTTCCTTTCCTTTCCTTTCCTTTCCTTTCCTTTCCTTTCCTTTCCTTTCCTTTCCTTTCCTTTCCTTTCCTTTCCTTTCCTTTCCTTTCCTTTCCTTTCCTTTCCTTTCCTTTCCTTTCCTTTCCTTTCCTTTCCTTTCCTTTCCTTTCCTTTTCTTTTCCTTTTCCTTTTCCTTGTCCTTTTCCTTTTCCTTTTCACCAAGGGGCTGCCAGCAGTGCTGGATAGCCAGTTCCAGACAACTCAGCAGCAGACCAAAGCTGAGTCAGAATCTGTGGTGCCTTTGTGAAAACTTATTTTTAAACTGCAGAAACACAAAGGGGGAGGGAATCAGGGGACACAGAGAGAAAGAAGATGAGAGAAAGCAATTAAGAGATTGAAATTGAAATTGCAATTATTGAAGTTATTGAAATTTAAAGACAGAAAGAAATAGAAAGTGAGAAAGAACTAGAAAGTGACTGAGAAATGAGAAACAGAAGAGAATATTAGTCCGACATTTCTTCATGGTGGAGCAGGTTCTCCCATTAAATGGTTGTAGTCTTTGGAGAATATTATGCTGCCCAGCAATCAGAAAAATATGTTGAAATCAATTGAGACTAAATTAGGTCACTAAAATGATCAGAGTATAAATAATAAAAATAAAAAAACCTGCCTCATTACTTTGTTATGTGCGACTTTCTTTTAAAGTCTAAGGCTACCAAGAGAAGAATGATTTCATGAAAACAAAGAGGACTCATTTAGGAAAGGTGAAACATGTCTTGGAATAAAGTCAGTGTTAAAGGAGATAATGTTAGCCTCAGAAAAGGTTTTTTGTTTTTTCATGCATCCAACTTCTCTTGCTTTTTCTAAAATACACCTAGCAGCTACTACAATTGCTGTTGTCATTATACCTGTTGTAGAAGAAGCAATTGCTTTGCCAAGCCTTGTGCAATCTCAAACTAATCCTTTGCAAGCATGAGGGTGTGCCTGCAAGCAGATTAACCCTGGTGTGCATTTTAGATATCAATGCTTGTAATAAAAACTACTTGAAAAACCAAATGTGCACTCAAAAGGGAAATTAGTATAACTGCTGTTAAGGGAAACAAGTGTTTAGACTCTTCACAGCTTCAGGATAACTGTTAATTAGATAATGTATTCTTAAAGCCAGAGAGAGATATTAAGATCATCTGATTTTTCCTCCTGCATAATATGGGATTTAGGACCTTCCTGAATTAATTACTGCATAAATTAGGATGAAATATATAGAAAAACATCTTACCATGGCTGAAATACTTTCTCTGATGAGGATTCCTCTTAGACATTTGAAAAACAATTCCCTGATTTGGATGACTTTTTCTTTCTAAATGAGTTCCCAAGTCATTTTATGTTAGCCAATTATATAAGGTACAAGACAATGTAATTTCTAATTCTAAAAAAGTTTCTAATACTTGACTTGGAATTTCTAATAATCTTTATTGCTTGTACTGAAATGCAGTGGAAATATGCATTTCATCATCTTGCATACTTGAAGATAATAAGACAAATGAAATTACTGATCAAGATTCTGATCTGTGGTTGGCCTGGTTCTTTATGAATTAGACTATGCTGCCTTCCAAAGAGCAAGTAGTACCAGCTGAAATCAGAACAGGACAAAAAGCAAACCTAATTTCAGTTTTTATCAGAATACTGACACATCCTTGTGCTTGCAACGCACAATAGAACAGTCATATTAGAGGAATATAGTGATGTTCTTTAGGTAAAGTCATGATTGCTAGTCCCTACATCAAAAAACTCCCTTTAATTGACTGTATAAATGTAAAATTGTTATGTTTACATGTGAAAAGATGAAACTCTAAACCTGTTTTTCTTGACACAAAGTGCCTTATTTATTTAGCTCTGAACTTTTAGTTAGTATTATGAATTAATCTTTTAATAAGACCTCTTTATTTATTAAAATTTTTGTTTTCAAATTTTTGTAAGTTAAATTTCTGTACCTACTTATCTTTTATTTTTATTTTTATTTGGAAAGGTTCAATCAAAAATATATTTATTATATTACATTCAGTGTGATACATTTCTTAAATTTCCTTTGTTAGCTGTAAAGGCAACTGTATATAAGTATGAACTATCTCACTGTTAATTATTCTTTCCCCTTTTTTCTTATTATATTTGGTGGCACCTGCTGTCTGGACAGTCATGATGAGTCCCACTATAAACTGCATCTGGTTTTCTAGACACACTACATTTTCTTTGTGAAATTTGAAACTTAAATATTTGCTAGCTGCTGTTCAGAGAAAAGGGAAGTCATTATTTTTCTGTTAACTTCTGGAGTACTGTGGAAAAGCCAAGGCTAAGCAACTCTGACTTGTTTCAATTTTCACTTGGCAAAACCACCTTGCAAAATCAACAAATGAAGGTGCTTGTTTTATCTCATTGTGGAAGGATCTATAGATTATCGTGGACAAGACTGAAATCTAGATTTTGCTATACTTAAAGATTAAGTTAACTGCATAATGTGTGTCCCTTAGTTGTATTTTTTGCTATATAACATTAAGTTCATAAACATAAATCAGTGTTGACAATATAACTACATTTAATGTTAAAGGCCATTATTATAAGACAGAGACATGGGAAATAATGATTGCATTTTCCTGAAATTATATTTATAAGGCATGAAATAAGGCCTGTTAAATCTCACTATTCTTTTTTCACCGGATATTCCTCCATGTTTTTATATTTAATTTAAGTAAATACATTAATTAAAGTTTGATTATTTCAAGTATTGAAATAAGGTACTTTACTACTGGTAATCACACTTTAAGAGGTTGGTACAAACATCGGACTCTGTTATGAAGTTGCCCACTTCAGGGAGAAAGTCAGAAAGTGCAGTGTGTGAAGGTGTAGGGAGCTGAGGGCAAGGGCGAGCAAAGCACAGAGTGCCCAAGTGAAAGGAAACTGTGAGTAATCTAATCTACTGCTAGAGTGAGTAATCTACATCTACTGCTAGATGTAGGCATACCTGTGAGAGGAGAAGTATGCAAAAGTTATACTGCTTTCTCCAGAAAAAGAAAAAGAACTAGTGGAGTCCATGAGGTAATGGGCAAACACCAAGCACAATAAATATTGTGCATGTTACATAAAACTTGCAATGTCTGAGAACTTTCAATGCATATAAGCATAACACAGATCAGCCTAAAACCATTACATGGTTTTTATAAAATTTTGCAATTCCAAAAGTTTGAAAACGTAACTGATGATTTCTGAAACTTGAGTTACTGGTGCTGCTCTACTTTTTTCCTGCTATAGCGTCTCTTTGAATGGGTAGTTGTTATTTACCAGTATATGGAATATTAAAGCAAAACTAGCAGTATCACACCAGACTCTGCTTTCTTTACAACCCAAGTAAGCACAGAGTCTGGATGGTGGATGTTATTTTTTCAGGGAATGAATGAAGGAGTATTCTTACAAGGTTCTTGTTGATCTTGTTTATCAAAGGACCACCAAAAATTCATAATATATGGTTTTGGCTTTTTTTTTTTTTTTTTTAATGTGCTCTTGCCTTCAATTATGTAGAAATTGCACACTTTTTAACAATGAAGAAAAATTGGTGTCGATAAATGCCATCTGGAGAGGTGCTTTCTTTTGCCTAATAAAGCAATTTAGAATTAATATAGGTCATGATGCCAGCATAGAACGTTTTTATTATAGTCCCTAACCCTTAATTTTGGTTTTTCTTTTAATGTGGACCCCCCTATTTGCTATTAAAGTGGGAAAAGTTGCAACATATTGGCAACTACTTAATTGAGTGTAATACTCTGATATGATCTGTTTCAACTTTTTTGCTTCTTAAGAAATAACCTTATGAAATTTATATTATAGCATGGTTTATTCTAGCAGCTAGAGTTTGTAGAATATGCATCAAAAATGACACAAATATGATAGACCTCCTCCTCCCATAAAATACTATTGCCCTTTTGGCTGAGGAAGAGGTGGCAATGATAGCAACACAACTTAGCAACAAATTGCACCATGCATATTTTAAAAAAATATAAATTAAAATCTGTCAAGTAAAAAGAACTGTCTGCTATCTGTTCCTCTGTTACTTTTCAGTTGTCTTCAAACTTTGTTGAAGAAATTTCTCTTCATGATTCCTTGTATTTGATGAGTTTTTCTATGGAACCCATTCTCAGGTAATACCATGAATTTCAAGGTATCAGTGTTGTTGCATTTAGGGAGCTTTGAGAATATAAACCTACAAAGAATTAAATTGAGTCAAAAATTATCAAAATGGCTGAAGGAGACATATTTTCTTTCATTTCAGAAGTGTACCTATATTGCTTTCCAGCAAGCTTAAAAAGATGACCCAGTCAGCAATGACAAAAGGATGAAAGCATTCCTTGCACAGTCATCCCAGAGACTGGACACTGTTGCCTAGCAGTTCTGACAGATGATTTACACTTACCTGGACGTCACACACACCATGAGATCCAATAAACAACATCAGGATGGTCCATTTCCTAATGTCAGAATGGTATATTTTCCAGGCACACTCTACTGTTGCTCATATATAATTTTGCAAGCAAAGTTGTTTTCCTCTTGGGCAAGTCCTTTTGTCTTTTCTACTTCATCCAGTCTGCCTTAAATAATAACATTTTGCAGTTTTTCCCTGATACCCTCATCTTGCTGGTGTTTGAAAGAAAATAAAGCTTCTTTTGGTGTACCTCTTAGAATTACATTGACCAGTAACACCATGTTATGAATTAGGAAAATAATGTCAGTCAGAATTGGTTGCATTTACCAATTGAAAACAAATTCCATTTCAAAGCACTTGGCCTGCCATCCAAGGTAATTGGAAAGCCAGTTTGAAAAATCTTCTAATGTGCTTTTTAAAATTGACCAAGTTTGCAGAGGCAGCTTCTGAAACAAAATATAATTAATTTCTATCTGTCTATGCTGATCACTGCAGGCTGACAGTCCTTCTACATTCTTTGTTTTAAAACATGTGAATTTTTTTCAATAGACTATAGCTCCCTTTCATCTTTCTCTTTTCCCTGTATAAATTGGCACTTTCTGTCTTCTAGGAATCTCATTACCATGCGCCAATTCTCCGTTGTTTCATAATAAAGGTGCCCAACTGATGTACCAAAAGAACTGTAAATATCTATTTTTATGTACCAAAGATTTTTTTTCTCATAAACTTATGGTTACAATGGATTTAACAAGTCAGTACTTATCTGAATTATCCTAACTCATGATATCTATTCAATTCAATTTCATTCTACATCCACACTCTTTGGTGCTATATAGTTACTAAGATGCTCCAAGGTCATAAAGGTAACATTTGATTAATTTCTAGAGCAGCTAATTAAAAAAGATCCTGAGAGAACTGAATTATGTAATCTGAAACTCTAAGTCAAAAAACCCCTCCAAACAAACCACAAATATGAGTATTGGGATGTACTGCTTTCATTTTCTGAGTCATCTTCAGTAGTTTTCATCTATACATATAAGATCAGACTCCCTGAAACAAACCCTCAAAATCTAACTGACATTTAAACATATTTTTTTCTTGATCTGAAACATGAAAATTTTTTTTCAGACTCTCAGAATCATTACAAAGTTTCACTGAGTGTTTTTACAAAATATATGAGAAACATCAACAGGAAAATAGTTTCTTCTTTTCATCTTAGAACATGGTAACACTAATGCAAGAAATATCTGGAGGCCTGATAACTATCTGGATTTGCTTTTTACTGCTTTGATGGTCATTGGATCACACCAATCAGTCATTAATTTCTAGAAAATCTCAGTCCTCTGGTTTCATTGCCTCACTAACAACTTGCTTTCAGACCAAGTGATTGCACAATCTAATCCCAGCTAAAGCAGCACATCAATAGCATGTTTCCACTTAATCTCAAACTTCACTCTTATTGCATACATATTTTAAAATTTTACAAGAATAGTTCCTTCTGTTTGCCTCAGGCTCTTTTTTCTTTCTTTCTTGGAGAGATATGTTTTTTTCAAGTGAAAATTAGCTGCTGGTGTAGGACTTCCATAGGGACAAACACATCCATTTCTTCTCCCTAGTATCCTCTGCTTCATACCATTGTTTGTGACTGCTCTTTTATCCATTAAAGCAGATCTGAAGAAAATAAAATTGCCAGAAAAGGCATAGTGCATAGAAAGTAGGACTAGGACTTTCTAGAGTCATTACAGGATTTGAGAGTTTCTTATAAATATATGTGATTTTTTCCTTTTTCCATTAAGTTGAAATAGATTCTAAATATTTTTAGGTGCATCTTTTGATTTTAAAGAAAAGCTAAATGCAGCATTTCCTGTGGGACTTTGGAACTGAATAACAGCCATAAAAACCCCCTAAAACCAGCTATACACTACTGGGTTTAAAATGCTTTTGCACAGTTGGCTTTTTTTATCCTCATGGTTTAATAAAGAAGCAGTTTTGTTTTTATGATAGTAAACAAGATGCTTCAGGTTAATATCAGGACATCAGAAAAATCTCATGAGCCAACAAAGGCAAAATAAAAAACTGGACCAAACTATGGAGGGTCTGATTGCAGAGAATGACAGAGAGTGAGAGAGAGATTTATTTATTTAAAAATATTTATTTTGCCACTAAATTATGTACTGTTGTTTTAAAGTATTTTGTATTAAATCCTTTCATAAGGACTCAAACTGTGTTGCTCTACAGAGGAGAGAAGGCTTTGTTGGTACTGATTACTTTTCATAAATTTTCTACTCTCATTGTTGTCATGGTATGCATGACAACTTTTGCATATCATCCCATAATAGCTCTGTTCATCACTGCTAGCTTGAGCCTTGATAAAGTATGCCTTGTAACATTTGCATACCTGTCACAAGGTGACTAAAGAGTTTAATGAATGTATTTACAGGATGCAGTGGTAAAATACAACAAATATTTTGCAACAGTTCTTTTACAGGAGTGGTGTTTTGCTGACAAAAAAAAAGTCTAAGCTTTCTATTTTTATCTGAAGTTCTGTGAACTTCAAGATATTTTATTCAGGCTGCAGTACATCCTGTTGTATGAAGGTGAAAAGTGGCAGTGATCAAGTTTTAGACAATGAATGTTGCGAGAAAATCAATAGTCTGATTAAAAAAAGAAAGCTCAAGAGGCTTCTAACCCTAAAAAGTTGATTTGTTACTTCACTATATCTCATTGAAAGCACAAACTATATTAGTCTTTAGATTTACCAGGCGCATTATTCCTTGTGTCGTTCCAAATGTATCAGCAGTAATGAGAAAGAACATCTTTAGGTTAGCCCCTGTTTTCTCCTAACATATATCAGTTAGATCTGTAGGGAGAAATACTCTGTACTCTATCAGGCAGGTGTGCTATAAAATGTGCCAGAACAAGGGACTTCTTTGCACTATTTCTGACCCTAAAGATTAGACTGGAAAAATCTTGGTATCAGACATTAAAAAAATGTACTGTTCCCAAAGAGACAATGAGAGTGAATATATTATACACAATGCAGAAGGGACTGTTATAAGTAAAATTGAGTATGTGTGAAGGAAAATTATGCTAAATGCTAACCACTAAATTAAAAGACCAAAGTTTAAAATATTTATTTAAAGTACTATAATGAATGACAAAGGAAATAATGGTTCAGAACTTGAAAAAGCAAAAGTAAGATGTCATCTATAACTAGCTAGAGTTTCCAATTAAAAGGTATAAGAGTGGTAGAACATTTAAGGCAATATTATCTGAGAAATTACTGAAAAAAAAATTTGGGAAAGTTTCCAAATGGTGAAGCAGAATGTACTAGGTCAAGGACAAAATAAACAGAGTTCCACTGCAAAATATAGGCAACTTCTGTACTAGCAGTGAACTTTTGATGGACCTCTGTGGACTCTTTCAAGGAGGCAGATTTCTGGGACTCAGTCCAACAAAGCACTTATTTTCAACTTAACTTTAAACATGCAAGTCAACATTTTAGACTTAATTCATGTAAAAGCATTGAGTGAATATAGCATATATCAGGACATAGCCTGATAGCTTTTGGTTTCAATGAGATCCTCCTTTGTCTTCAAGTTCTTAATAAATTTAAACTGCTGCAAATCATTAAACTCTCAACTCTGTTGTCTTGATACACAATGAGTAAGTGTATATGTGCTACAGCCCAAAACCTCAGAGTATTTAAACACCTACTGCTCTTGAACTGTGTGAGCAGATCTGGTCCCCAGTATCAAGAGAAATACATTTCTATTAGAAGAAAATAACAGACATTAGAGACCAGCACACTTGATGAGAGGTATGTTTTTATACATGCCATTTAACTTGCATATTCAATACAAATAGGCAACCTTAATATAAGAAGAGGCTATATCTTGACAAGGTTTATACACCATGACAAAAAATATCCCAGTGTCTTCTTAACATATTAAACCATAATTCCTGCCGAGAATGTGTGCTATAATAAAATAAATGAAATGAAGGTTAAAAAGCTAAGAATTCCTCATTTTCATGGAATAAGTGTATATTTTGAATCACCTTGGAAAATCTGGGATTGTGATATCATTTGCATAATGGTCGATGGATGTTAGTGTCTGGTCTGAGACAACTTCAATTCAAGGATTCCTTTCATTGAAGCAAAACCAGGCCTTTGCACAAACATTAAAAACTATGTTAATTTTTTTTCTTCTTTGCAATGACTCCAGACTAATTTATAATTTTATTTTAACCTTGGATTGTAATGCTGAAAATAAAGTTTATTCTTTTCAAAGGTTACTAGCTATAGCAAAGAAAGAGTACAGATTTCTTTCTCATGTCTGAAACTAAATTATGCCTAAGTAGCGATACAGTGTTTTTAGTCCCGATAACTATAATAAGGACTGCAAATTAATTTTAATAATGTAAGGCAATTCACTGTTGATAAGTTGTGATGCCTCCAAAGCAGTTGCTCTCTAAAGAAAGAAAATATTTAATAATAAATTAATAAATTTATTGAAAGTGCATCAAATCAACCGAGAAAGGATACATTAGTAAAAAAACCCAAACAAACTAAACAAAAAAGTCCCAACAGACTACAAAACTTAATAAAAACTTGAAGCAGTTTAAACTATTCATCAAGACCAGAGAAAATTAAACTATAGAACAAAACAGATTACCTATTGTTATTGAAAAAGCTGAGAAAGCAAAACTATTACAACACATATGATAAACAAAATTAACAAAAAAGTGAAAAATATGAAATTCAAAAAATATGTAATATATCTTAAAATACTATGTATTAATTCTTCAAAGCTGTGTGGTTAATAATAAAAATTGCTGCTATTGTATTTCTTATACATGTTGGCTTAGCAGCAAACTCACTCAGGACTTGAGAGGCTTGGCATGGTTCTAGATGTGCTGCTTTGAGAGGAAAGTACGCATTTTTCATGAAGGATAATCTCTCTTGATGAAATTAATAGAGTAAACTGTATTACAGTGTATTGAATTGAGCTTTTGAGCAAGTGGTAGCCTAACTTAAAGATGGCTCAATGAGAAATAATTTTTAAAATTACATCTGAAATGGAATTTGTTATAGTCTATGGGGTGATTTAACTGAAATGGAGTCATTAATATGACCCACCACATAACCTAAGCAATGAATTTCTTCATGTACCTTAGTCTCTGAAGAGAAACAATTCAAGGAAGATTTCTTATCTACCTAAAGTTTCCTTAGTAACAGCAATCTCTTTACATGCAAGCACTACTGTTTGCCACAGAATTGCCTAGGAAGCTCCAGTTGAAGATATTAATAAATCACAGGGCCATTTCAGAAAGACAATTCAGTTTTTGTTTCATTTTAATTAGTTGGAAAAAAAAAAAAGAAATCCTCTTGGGAAAATCAGAGTAAATGGAAAGGGCTGGCCAAGATTAGTTTTTAGAGCAACAGAAAGGTGAAGCAAAATGAGAAACTTTTTCAGATATCTAGGGAATATGTTTTGACCGTCAAAATTAGCTGCTAAGACAAAAAATTAAGCATTGATGTCTTTAAAATATGGAAGGTTCTGCAGTGTCTGCAAGGACATGTTATTGAAGAAACAGGCTAAAATCTCCTAAATAACTTCTGTGAAATCAGGGAACTGTTTTCTATGAGCTTCAAAGAAAGCCAGAAGTCATCATCTCCTACTCAGCAGTGCAAAAATACATTAGCAATGTATAAGTTTTGGACTGTATTTCTGCCTTTGGTAGAGTATATTTAGAAGATTTAGAAGTATATTTAGAAGATTTAGAGTATATTTAGAAGATGTTATAGTTAAGTGACAGCTCCAACTCCTTTCCATTCAAATTTTCAGTTAATTCACAACTCAGTAGCATGAGCACTTAGCTATTTTCCCGGACTTTTTAGGAATTTGGTTTGATGTCACTACCTTCATAAAGTCTGCACTGTATCAGCCCTCTGTTAAAGTACAATAGGGTGCTGTGCTTTTCAGAATTTTCAGTTCATCTGCTGAGACTTGAAATGGCAGGTAAGTAAAAAATCCCCACGGCGATTTCACCAAGATTCCCTGTAAACAAATTCCAGCTGGACTGGAATTCAGGTGATATAAGACACCAATAAAGTTCAGTCAGACATGTAACTTATTTTCAGTTTGGTGCTATAAGTGAGCCGCTTTTTGAATGATACTTCATTTCTAGAGATAACTGAAATGCTCAGAATATAGAACAGAGATGATCAGAGTTGGGGATGGTCAGCCTGGAGAAGAGGAGGCTCCAGAGAAACCTTTTAGCAGCCTTTCAGTACTTAAAGGGGGGTGCAAGACAGCTGGAGTGGGACCTTTTTCAAAGGCATGGAGTGATAAGATGAGGACTAGTGGCCTTAAACTGAAAAAGGGTGGATTTACGTTAAATTTTAGGAAAAAATTCTTTGGGGTGAGTGTGGTGAGACACTGGAACAGGTTGCCCAGAGAAGTGGTGAATTCCCCATTTGTGGTCGTGTTCACAGCCATGTGGAATGCGGCTTTGAGTAACCTACTGTAGAGAAACGTGGCCCTGCCCATGTCAGGGGGGCTGGACCAAGATGGTCTTTGAGGCTCTTTCCAACAGAAACCATTCTATGATTGCATAATGATCATGGTAGAAAGGTTTTGCAATCAGTCTGTAAAGATAGGCAAGCGTTTGGAGTTTGAGATGTCTGTGTACAAATATCAGTCTACTACCCTGAAGTGTTAAGTGAAATTCAAGTCCATGTAATTCAAATTCATCTATTTGAGATCCTCTCATATTATTAAGATGCAGATAACAAATGGATTAACTATTTTTTTTGCTAACTGGGAAGTCTAATTTTTTCTGACATCCTATTTGAATCTCCAGTTTTCTGCAACTAAAAGTTATAAGAATCCTATAAGAAAGACTTCACACAGAATATATAGTCGTTAAAAAGCATGTTTGGCCACAGGACTCAAAGCTGAAATGCAAATGTGCAGCAAATCATACTTAAGTAGGAATGTGTTCAAAGCAGCATAACTTCAGTTTGGAGATCTGTGTCTGATTTAGTCCAGCAGAAGGACATTGTGGAAAAAAGACCACCTAGACACAAGATAAAGCAGGAATTCTGCATAACCCCATTTATCCCAAAGTTGGTTAATGCAACCTAAGAAGTAGGAAAGGCTAAGCATGCCCCACTGAAATCCAAATCATCCCACCCCCTACACCCACCCCGGCAAGAGTAATAGCTCTATCACTTTCTGCTGGCTCCAAGAAAAGCATGCTTTCATATGTCTATTTTATCTCATTTTTTAATTTGCATTTCCCTTTGTCAAAGTGAGCGGATTAAGTCCCACATGTGCTAATTTTAATATCTTTGTTCTTTTCTTCTTTGTGTAAGCAATGAAGAGCTCCTCTGGGCATCAGAGTTGAAAATCAATTCCTCTGAAATAATTTTAATTTCTCTGCATTTATCATGAAATAAATGAAACGAAATTTCTCTCATTTGTCTCATACACTCAATAATCAGAAGATCATGAAAGTGTACTTATGAGATTTTTCCAAATTGAATCCCAATAAAAAAAAATTTATATCTAGGTATAGCTGACCTGCATATTTTCGAAACTTGACCATGGAGATGGAAGGTTATTCTACTGTCTAATATCTAAACAAAGTGTACTAATATCCAAATGTATTTCTCCAATCTTTATTCACAATGTCACAATTTTTTTCCGTTATGTTAATTTTTAAAACATCAGTAATTGCAAACCATTTATCTTATATTATGCCTTTCAGTACAGTGGACAGTAATTTCAGTTCCTAAAGAGATCCTGATTCCACAGGGAAATAGCACAGGTAATTAAGAAGACTTCTACATATAACTGATAGAGAAGAAATCTATCTTCTGAAAGGTGAAGCTCAATGAAAAACCAGGTGACAGCTTACTTAATATTTACAGTTGAGTATGACATCAGACAGAAGGGTAGCACTGATTGATTTTAATGGCAAGCAGCTGAGCATTCTTATTGATTTAAGAGATCGCTTACTTCACGAATGGCAAAGAGCATTAATACACTAAAATCATAACAGTGATGATATGAAGAATAAAAAGTGACGTTGCATTTAAACCCCCTCCTTCCAGGTAAAACACAGGGCTCTCTGGATGGGAATGTAGTCCCAGGTAAAACTTTTTAAGCATCATTATTATTTCTTTTTATTTATTACAAGGCAAAATCTCAAGAGTCATCAAAAATATGGAAGTCTTCATTAAGACCTCATAAATTAATTTTTTAAATAAGAGTTTAAGAGGTAAGTAAGAAAAAAATAAAATTTGAGATTCTTTTATAGACTTTTACATTTTAGGTTTAATTACATTAATTATAAAATGGAAATAAAATAAAATTAATTTTCACCTAGAGTTACTGAAGTCTTTCTAATATGGTCCTAAGAAATTCTTCCCTTTCACTTTTGACTAGCAGATTTTTTTAAAAAATAGAAAGCTGATAAAAGGAAATCAGCCAGGAAAAATGCAGCAAAGAAAGGTAAGTGAATGAAGATTATTAGAAACAGAGATGAAATGAATAGTGCCCTTTTTTGATTCCTCACCTTCCTTCTTATCACTGCTGTTTAAGTCACTTTCTTGTTAACTCAAAGTATACTGAAGATCTTCTGGAATTTTTATTTCTTTATAAGGGGCCACGAATATTTTGTCATTGATTTAATTTCATTATATTTTCCACGTTACAAAAGGCTACATGTAAAAACCTGAAAATAATATTTTCCACATATTTTCAAGTATTCCATGTACAAAATTTTTGAGTTCTCAATAATTTGCGTGGTTTTGTGGGGCTAACCAAAATTCTGTCCCTTACTAGTACCAGCAGGCTGCACCAGAGAATTAGGTCCACACGTCCATAAAGTCAGAATAAGTATATACAGTTTTCTTCACTAAGTCATATGTAAGACTATTTGAGAATACATGAACGTGACAGCTTTTCACTCAGGAGAACTCAGTCAATCCTGAATTTTTAAACTAACTCTTGTATTATAAAATGAATAACATATTTCATGCACTGCATGAAGCAAAAATGACCATCAATTTGAGAACCAGTATTCTTTGACAGAATCTCTGACCACAAAACCAATATACTTTTCTATCAGCTGAAGAAGGCAAATTCGCCCTTTGCAGTTAAACAAGTTTTTGTTATCTATTGAATTTTCTGTAAACGGAAATAGAAACGTCTCCAAGTTTTAACAGCTGTAGTAAAGCTTATAGAATAAAGCATTATGACTTAAGAACATAGAGAGCTCTGGCTTCAGAGTTAGAAATGTTCATTAATAACAACAATATCTCCAGTAAAGCAGCACACAATTTAGGGAGTGACTAAACCACAACCTTATACTGAGATGGGAAATATTCCCAGGCTGCCACTAGCTCCTGTGGAGTGAGGCAGAAGTTGCTCTACCATCAGATCCAGGAGCCCCACAGACCAATATTAAGGTGTTGTTTTATACAGTTCAAGCAACACTGAACCAGTTTTGTAAGGGTGTGAGCAGAATCTTTGCTTCCACGCAGTAAATCTCTTGTTGAGGGCCAGGAGCACACAAGTGTGCAGAAGCCAGAAGAACGTGATGTAGGATGTCTGTTAGAGTCAGCACTGCCAGCACGCCTGGCAGGGAGCATGGTGTGGCCAGCTGAGGAAAACTTCAAGTAATCTATCAAATAAGAAGCAGATCTATGATAACAGCTGTCAAAGTTGCAATTTAAGGTACAGAGAACTGTATCTTCTGTTGTAATTATAGTCATGATAAACATAGAACCACTGGCTCCAGTGGAGTTATAGCAATTTGAAGTATCAAAGTATATGATCCACAATTACTGCATCATGTCAACATACTGATATGTATATCAGCATAGCTACACATAAATATAAATTTTATGTATTAAGCTGCTCAAGAGAGGGGTGGTTAATTCAGAGATTTCAGAATCCTTAACCCATCAGGGGATAATATTAAACTGAATAGCACCTTTTGTCAATAATTACAAAAATGCATATTGTTGTCAGCATGTATGTGTGTTTGTGTGCTTCCTGCAGCAGGTTGAATGAAGCCAAAGCACTTAAATCAGCACAGAGCATCCTGCAGTAAGGAGAGGTCAGATCTGAATTTTACAAGAAGGCAGCATGTGTGCTGTTACCTCTTGTCCTCTGTGGCAAGTTCAAGTTCTAGCGGGATCTGAAAACCCTGAACCAATATTGCTCACAGAGGTATTTTGGTAATTGCAGGAAGTTCTGGCTGCTGCCCTCTATGACACATCTTTGAAGAAGCCATGTGTTGCTCACAGACAGTTAATGTTCAGGTGTCAGGAAATACCCATTCTGGGAACAGCCTCTAAATGCAGAGTCACCTTTTCCAGAAAAAGTTAGATATTTAGAAATGTTTTGTGTAAGGCCAAAAGCATAAGATCAGAAAGGCATCGACTCTAGGAAACTAAAAAATAAGCAAAATAGTAACAAAGAAGACAGTAGTTTCACCTACATTAAAGAGAAAACTTGAAAATCATGGTGCTTTATAGTCTTCCCAGTGGCCATGAATATGTTAGAAAATACAGCTGGAAAAAGAATTTTCTCTTCCACTCAATGGGTTTTTATGGCAAGAGAAATAAGATAGGAATACCTTTAATCACAACAAAGAAAGAAAAACAATGACCTTAGTAAGAAACAAAGGGGCAGATTCTGCTCTGGTATAAATCAGATGTGAAATGCCTGCCCTGGGGCATCCTGTGTCGTGTGAGAGAGCTTGATCAGCACCCAGCTCTCTCCCTGTGCTTGCATGTAACCCTGACTGTAGCTCTGTGGAGCATTTTATTGCAGATTTCAAGCCTTTGGATACTGGAAATTTGCTATGTAGAAACAAATCTGATTTCTTAAGGTTTTGTATGATAAAAACAGACTGTATTCTATAATGTAGCTGACCAAAACAATGCCTGTTTTCTACCTGCTACCAGTGTGACTGTCACTCCCTGCCAACACAGCATTATGCAAAGTAAAAGCCAAAAAAATCTGTGGGGATAGAAGAAGTACTATGCCAGAAACCTGCTTTTTTTTGATTTATTGGATTTGACCTTCACAAAACCAGCAAGGAAGAAAACTACTTTTTTACATCAAGTCATTGTGGACTGATTGCAGTAGTCTGAAAGAAACAATAATTGATTTCAATAATTAATTCCTTCTGACTAAAGCAATGTTGCTTTTTATGCACTCTTCCTAAGGCCAAGTAAAAAAGAACTTTTAGCCAGGAGTGCATAAGCAGTAATGTTACTTTAGGGAGCAGAAATCCCCTAACATACTGTTGATTTGGGAAAGGCTTTTTTTTACCCTCAGGCTATAAAAATTTTTTTATATTCTCTCATGTTGCCTCAGGATGACCCTGAGATTCTCTCAGATTTATAAAACACAGGAAACAAAGTAGTATGCTATTTTGACAGCATAAAAAGAGACGCAAAATTTAAAAATATAGTTTCTAGAAAGTTGAAAACATTGAAATATACTTCCAAAAATATGAGGAAGTACTGTAAAATTCAAGTGAGAGCAGAAATAAAAACATTCAGTGAGGAATTTCATTTAATTTTTTTTTCATGAGACCAGAATTGGTTTTTACCTATTTTTATATAAGCAAATTAAGTACAGAATGAAAAGCAACTTCCTATGATAAATGTTATAACTTTTTTCCTCAATTTTCATGGTAGTCACATGGACATTCATGATGCATGGTTTACCAGGAGTCTACCAAGCAAAATTCTTGCAAGGATTACATTTTTAAAGAATATCTTTGTGTTTCATAACATAAACTCTGCCAAATTCATATAGGGGCCTGACAATTTCATACTAAAATGATTTTGTTCATCTTTCTTGTGTCTTGACTGTATCATAGTCTGGGTTTCTTTACTTGTCTGGAATTTATTGCCTAAATCTGCTGTAATATCAAAGTTTTATTATTGGTGTTACTCCTATAAAAATGACATAACATAATATAATGCAGTACCTTATTATTCACACAGATTCCGCTTTAACTCTGTGCAGGTAAAGAACTTGACCTGGTGTGACTCCACTGGTCCCTTGGTGATCAGATTCCTGCTATATAGATCAGATTTAAAGCAAAACTAGACCAGATGTTTTTTACTATTAGATAGATTAGCCCAAAACTAAAATTAGGAAAACATACTGGAGCTGATTTACTATCAGTATGTGATCTGTTGCTGCAGAGGGAGCAAGGGATAATAGAGCAGAGGCAAATGGCAATTTATTAATGCAGGCATGAGAGTCTCATACCCTCACCCCTGACTGCTCTAAAAATGCTGAACAGAAGGCCCCAGTCTGATGATGAAAGCTGGTTTTTGACAGGAAAGCTCAGTAAAAACAACAGAAAATTATTTCAAAAACTGTGCATGAGAAAGTTCTGGTGGAAATACCTACCACTACAAAATTCTTTGTCTACAGATATATAAATTATATGTCAAACTTTGTAAATTATAAAAACTATATGAATTATATATCAAACTTTGTCTTGATTTTTCCCTTGAAAAGATTAATATACCTGAAGCATTGTGATGAGCCACCAGAAAGCAACATCCATGTGTTTCTGTTCTTGAGTAACAAGACCCTTCTTTTTGCTATGCAAACTGGCCTTGTTAAAAACTTTGGATTAAAAAAGGACTTTCCAGAGAGTATTCCCATTTGGCATAAATAAATTACAGCAGGAAAAGTTCATGCTCTGAGGCAGACTATTGTAAAATTTCAGGAATATAAGAGATTTTGTCACAACCTGCATATTAAAAAGTCCTTACATTCATACAGCAACAAAAACAAGATATTCTCATCATGTGCTCATAAACTTATCTCAAGACAAGTTCATAATCAAGCTCCCCAGAATTCTGTGAGAAGGACAAAGATGATCATTAGAGCTTTTCAAAGCTTTTCAGTCAAATATTTTATTCACCAAAAATGTAAACTTAGGTAAACTGACAGTTTGTGGATTCAATTGCACATGCTGGCAATGGTATGTCTATGGAAAATTGTGTGTTGTGAGACTGCTTTCAGAAATTTGGAATTTAAAGAAAAATACACAAAATTAAAAGAAGCTGTTGTTGATTTTAAACTAAATTAATCTGGAGAATTCTTATTCATCAGAAAAATGACAGAGAAGTTAATGGTTGTAAAAGCTTATTTTATTTTTTCAGTTCAATGACTGATGCAAAAAGAAAACCAACCATGTGCTCTGTTAATATCTCTGTTTTGTGCTTGACTGAAGTGAAGCCTTACACATGGTTTTATGACATGACCAGTCAGGAGCAAAGTGATGGGTGAAATTAAGTTTTCTTTTCGTAATCTGCTGGTTGGTTTCCTGGTTGGTTTCCTATTGACTCAGAAAGCACTTTGTCCTTCACAGTAGCAAGTATTCAATCCAGAATATTTAGCTTTTTTTCCCTCTCCCATAGGGCACACCAATATCAAAGTAATTTTCTGTCAGTGTTAGGTGACTGCAGAATCATGTCTTTGATAATAGCAGTGGCATGAACTGTCCACATACCATCTCAGGAACATCACTGCTTTATTAATCATCTCTCCAGCACGGAGGTATCACGGAGCCATTTAACCAGGGACTCATTTCTCAGGAATCTGGGTTGAAGAGCTGATCACAATAAGAGCTGCCAGATAGAAGCAGCGATCAGAGCAAGTACTGCAAGGTAACTTCAAAACATACTCTTAAGGACTCTACAGCTCTTGTTTAAAATCTGTCCTAGAGCAGATGGGGAATACTCTCTCAGGAGTACATGTTGACTTCTGAAAGTGTGACAGGCATTCCCAAGAGCTACTTCTTCTGGAACTCTGCCTTAGAGCAAGAAAACCCCTAAAGTAAATGGCTTCTGTTGCTCTCCAGTTATGTCTCCACTTCGTGGTCATCTGCCTACGCACATCTGCATATTTGAAGCGGCTCAACACATCTGGGCAGGGCTGTGCTCTGCCCTGTGCTCTTGCACACAGCCCTGCTGGTCCAGCTGGAATGGGGGATGTCCAAAGAGGTGCATCAGTCACCTTTCAGCCCTGGCAAGCCACTTTCAAGCCACTTTTGCAAACAATCTTTTTACTTCTTTTATGTGATATAAAGTATCAACATATGTTCTGTTGCTGTTTTCTTTCACACATGCTTCCACTGGAAAGCGGAGAAGAGAAGCAGCTTTTGAGGGAATTATGGTAAGAAAGAAGCTGGTGAATCAGTTTTCTGTTTGCCTCCATCAGTATTGCTCACATGTTCTCTGTCCCACCACACCTGCAAATGAGCAGCAATAACACTGCAACTGCCAACTTGCTAACTCTCACCTAATCCATCCCTTTGTCTCTCTTCATCCACAATTCATCACACCTCACCTTATTTTTTTATTTCAGCTTCACTGAAAATTTTGAAGTCTGTTATATCTCTATAAGATCATGTCCAAATTTTACCCATATTTAATGTAACATTTATGACTGTACATCAATGCAATGTGCATTTTTGTTACAAGAAAATATGCAGCAAGAACATTCTGCATCTAGTTAAATCTAAAGAATTCAAAGATTCATAATATTAGATTTTAGCAATATATTAACATAAAGATTTTTTTTTTTTTTTTTTTTTTTTTTTTTTTTTTTTTTGCTATTTGCAAAACTAGGCAGATAAGTGCTTCAAAAATACAGATTAGTACATTGGAGGCTTGAGGAGTCAGAGAAGTTACTTAAGAATTGTTTGTTCATTGAAAATTAACAATGAGTGATGCATTTTCTTCCTGTGCAAACTGACAGTTCTGTAGCCTTGCTTTGCGCACCTTTGGAAGTTTAAACAAAGATTACACAGAGAACTAGAAAGGGGCTTTTTGCCATTATTGCTGGCTGCTGGTATTTTAAGTAAAGATTCCTACTGATATTTCCCAACTAAGAGGCTCAAATTAAAGAGATTTGCTGACTGTTAGTTGCATTTCCACATCAGAGGGAGAAGCAGTGTGACAGGCTCTGCATCACAGCAGCACAGTTTTGGCCAAGCTCCAATTGAGCAGGGGCTGACTTAGATCTCAGTGGGTGGTGGCCATTACACATTTTGGGGAGGCTGTTTAAAACTGGCATGTGAACTAGTTCTATCAGAGAGGAGAAAGCACAGGTAGTAAAGTCACCCTGTGACATCTGCCCTCCTGCTGTGGGTTAGCACAGAGAAATGAAGCTATATGTGAGGCACAGGACCATTCACAAGAGGGAAATAAACTGAAACAAATTTGAGATAATTTGATGTTTTTAAAATCGGAAAAATTACATCAAGAATTCCTATGTAGTAGGATTTGTAAAGGGCTTCTGCTGTGACTAAGCACTTGGCAAAACAATAAGATTCATGCAGATTATGCCAGAAAGATTATTGCTACCCTTTAAACTGATTGAGGATATCCAGTAAGCTTTTTGACAGGCAGTCCTGAAAATTACAATTATTTTTAGTTAAAAGGAATTCTGGAAATCAAATTTGCCCTAGTTTTCCAGTTCATTAGAAAAATAGTTTGACTCAACTATTAGCAGGTGGAATATTTAAAAAATATAAATGTTCCTCAGTGTATAATGCCTAGAATCATCATCCAATGCAGACTCTCTCTGCTATTTACAACAAGCCACAGGGCCAGAAGAGTGCTGCTGCTTCACTGGTGGTAGTCAAAATCAAATGGTTTTTAGTCCAGCTGCCATAGAACACTTCAAAAGACACACAAAACTGTAATGAAGTTTCAGAAATGTAAAATAAGCTTTTTCAATGTGCTGTAATGTTCACTAACCTGTACTCCACATTTTTTTGAACTTACTGTGAACTTACTGTGAATGGTGGCTACACACTAAGAAAAGTAGTATTGTAAGACAAATTACTGATGATAGCTGATTGGTTATTATACTGATGATGGGTTATTAACCATTAAGGGGAAACATTCTGTTGTAAGCTTTACATTTTCTAACTAACTACTGCAACATAATTTTCTTATCAGTATAATATTACTTATAAATGATACACAAATTTGTCACAAAAGTCTGTGCTAAAAGCAAACCAAATTTATTGTTTTATCTTAAAGAAACCAAACTACAGAACTGTAGGTGACAACTGCAGCATTTACTGTTAGCAAGTATTACTGCAAAGGACTTGGAGATGAGGAAAGCAACTGTGGGGCAAAACAACTTAATAATAGATTATTGGTAGAAATTCCAGTGAAAAAATGAAAAAATATAGGATGTTACAAAAAAATCAACAAAAAAATTCAATAATATATAGTTTCTTCAAAAGAAGAACTTATTAGAAATGCACATTTTGAAGTGGAAAAGGCATATTTTTTCTATGAAGATAACAAACACCAGGTGAGGCTATTGATAGTACTACTAATAAAAATGAAACTAAATAGGAATTTGTCTAGCTAGCAAATGAACTAACATATACCATAACGTTACTCAAATAACTGATAGCTAATTTGAAAGTAAAGATATCATAAAGAGCTGAATGCAAGTGGAAGTATGTTAGTATAAATATAGATGTGCATTTTTCTGCTGAAAATATAAGCAAATGGTGTAAAAATTTAATGACTATCAATAAATACTTAAACACATGGCCAATTATGACAGAGTCCAGATTTAACTGCAGTCAATAACACAATGCAAACTTGTGGTGTGCAGAGTCATCAGCTATCCCTACACAGGACAGATTACTGCTTAAGCTGGCGATAGGAGACAAACATCTCTTGGCCAGGTGGTCTCTGTGGAAATACAACACAAACTATGGAAGAGAAGACCCTAAACACTGTATTGGGGAGTACCATTCCTAAACCACAACAGTGTTAAAATGCTTTAAAACACATGATGAAAATATGACTCAGTTTGCAGCTCAAGTGCATAAAGTGTATGGTTAACTGCTGAACCTTGAGCTATTTGTGAAATCAGTGGTAGAAATTTTATCTGTAAGGCATATATCTAGTCTTTCATCTAAGAATAGGACCAACAAATTTTCTCTGGGTCTGCAGGTAGTTTTACTTATGTGACACTTTTCAGAGTCATTGAATTTCCTGCATAGAGAGTCCATTATTTTGCTGTTAGTGATTGCACAGTCTTTTAGAAGGGGACAATTTTACTGCTTGCAAGTATTGAAACTATAGGGCTGTGACCTTATCAATGTCTAATCATACCTGAAAATAATCATACTGAAAACCCCTCAGAGTTCATGACATTTCAGCTTTGCTGTGCTATCAACATCAGGCTTCAGTTTGATGTCATCAAGACCACTTTCACACTGGTGAAACTACTGAAATTTAAGAAATGGTTGCTGCCTATATATGCAGCAGTAAATATGTTATCAGTTATGTCCCACAGTTGTACTATTGGAGTAGGACTGAACATGCTCATAACAGACAGGGGAGCTTAGTTTCCTGCACTTTTAGTCTTTAGACAGAGAGGCTTATGTATCATGTCAGATGCAGTGATGGAATGTGGGCATTTCTTCCACACAGGGAAGATGACAGGAAAGAGTTGTCTAGAATGTACTTTATTATAGTTAGCATGATTCACAATGCAATCAATTCTGTATTCTGCATCTGTGGTAAATATATAGAAGATACAAATCTTTAGTCTTTCTTTACACAGTAGTTTCTTGTATTTATTATTTACCAATTTGAGGCTTTTTATATAACCTTCCCACAAAAATTATTTATAGTTCTGAAAATTAATTTGGAATTTGAGACAGGCTATTCTATTCTCACGCATTAACAATAATATCTCATTATAAAATGATTTTCCAGCTGATGTTATTAGAAGTTTTACTATGTTGTTTCAAATTGGCAAAGAATTACAAATGAAATGAAATTTTTGCTTCTTTAACATGTAAGAAATAAAAGAGCAGGATGACAAGCAACACAGCTTGGAACACCTCCCCCTTCCTCCATCTTCCCCCAGCTTTTCACATTGAGCACGATGCCATATGATCTGGAACATCCCTGTGATAATCTGGGGTCAGCTGGCCTGGCTGTGTCTCATCCCAATTCCTTGTGCATTCCCAGCCTTCTGGCTGGGGGAGTGAGAAGCAGAAAAGGCCTTGGCTCTGTGCAAGCCCTGCTCAGCAGTAACAAAAACATCCCCATATTAGCAGCACCCTTTCCAACACAAATGGAAAACAGCCCATGCTAGCTACTGTGAAGAAAATTACCACAGCAAAACACAGCACAATGGGAAATTATGAGTAGTTAATTATGTTATTCTTCTGAAGTTTTCTCAGTCATTCATTGGAATATGATTGATGTAATAATTTTCAAAATTTTTAAAATTTCAATAGTAGCATCTTAGCAGAGCAATTGTAATTTTATTTTTTCTTCTGCATAGATTTTTTTTCTTAAATTTCATGCTCAACAATTGAAATCTGATTGAATTCTCTTCAGGTTTCTTTCATTAAACACTGCATGAGTATTTTACATTAAACCTGTTAATTGTCTCCTGCAATTAGTATTGGCTGTTTGTTCAATAGAATCTATTGGTGGTTATCAATGATTTCTAGTGCTATCTTAATACTGCTATGCCACAGATACTAATGGCAGACATCAATCACAGTTCTGGCTGAAATCCCTTCATTTAGTCTTAATAGGAAAAAGTTAAATTCTCTCCTGTTTAATGATTGAAAAAACAAACTTCAATTTTCAACCAATATATCAAATCTTTTGGTAGTAATGAATTAAATGATTCAATGATTAGAGTTCAAGGATAGGTTAGGATTTGGGTTTCCACTGTAGGTACATGTGTATTTAAGGAACAGTGAAACAGAAAGTTGACATTGCAAGAGTGCAAAGTTCAGAGTGGACCTCCATAAAAAACAGACAAAAGGATAGTTTCCTTCAGGCAAGCTTGTTCTTGGTATAAAAGAAGGTTCAGAATAATGAAAATTTTTCTTAGTGTTTATTTATGTTGTGTTCACAAAAAACAAACTTCCTGTATATTTTTAAAAAATAAATTGGCCTGTAGCCAAATATATATCTCCCTAGTCCTCATCAATGTATCCTTCTGATGGAAGCAGGAAAAAATTGAAAGCCCTTAAATATTAGCTAATTAATAGAGCTTGAAGAGCATACCAAGATGTGGTGCTGTATGTTGTCTGTTAGAAAAAAAATGTAAGAGCTCTGCAATATTGTCTGCTGGGAAACATCACAAAGAGTGAAACAAAGATAATCAAGTGTTGTACTAAAGTCTTGTATTACCAGACTCCTTGAGAAGAATCCGTTTCTTGAATAAACTCTGAAAAACTTGTACACCACTAAAGACATCAGGTATGCGAAAACAAAGTTTCAAAACCACTCAAGCAAAACTTGTTAGAGAGACTCCAAAAACTTGCAGACTCAACAATTTCTGAGAAATACAGCTATATGGTATTTTGACTAATTATGGTGTTAGATAAAAATCTTGAATTTTGAAATATTTAGACCAGAGACATTTTTTATCACTCTCTGCCAAAGTATGATTGACCGGTCTCTATTGTACATGAAGGATAGATTTTACATTTTTTATGTAGGTAGCACTTCATAAGGATTTCTACTGAAATTGATGTCTGAGCCCTAAGTGTGCTTGATGTGAAATGCATAGAGTATTCATGGATCATTAAACCCAACAGAACATATCAGTTATAATTTTGGATGCCAAAAGTATGTTTTAAATATCTGAAAAATACCTGAACAGTATGAAAATTGGGAATTTGTTTGCTTTTTCCTGTGGGTCTAATAAAAGACATTATGACCTGCTCTGCTAGTATCTTAATATTATTGTGTCTACAATAATGCCAATAGGAGTAGCTAAACATATATACTGTCATTGTACCTCTCCTGTGAGAATGAAATGGCCAAATATTTATACATATGACATTTACTTTACATATTTGTGCTTTACCCATTTTGAAAATTAAAATATAAACATTCTGGTTAAAAAATCTGTTCTCCTCATCATGCCACAGAGTCAAAGTCTACATCACTTTTGCTTTGTTTGGTATGGTGTGTATATGGGTGTATAAAATACATTAAAGGTCTTTGTTTTACTGTATTATGAAATTAAAAACCATGCAGTCTCTGTAATTACATTGTCCTTTGCCGTCTCTTTAAGAAAGAAAAAGACTGTGTTCAAATTTTCCCCCTGTTTTATTTGCACCCTATTAACAACTGTTACTAGAGCTTTAATTATGCCCCTGTGATTGCAGAGATGCGGCTGACTTGTGTCATTTTCCTCCCAGGGGATGCTTTATAATTACCAGCATCCATCGTGGCTGCCTGTAAGCTGATGCTTTTTTATTACCAGTTCAATAATCACTGCATCCTTGTGAACATCTGCTCTACAAGCCATGCATCGGAGGTCCCAGTGCCTGTCACTCGATGCTCCCTTGCTGTGGTGACCCTTTTGCCCTCACCTTCAGTTTATATCTAATTTGCTTAGCAGAAGCTTCATCCAGATTGCCTCACAGGAACACAATTAATGCTCCAGATTTGCAAACAAAGAAATTTTCCCCCTTTTTTCTTCTTTTTTTGTCTTATTATCTTGATGTCATATCCTATAATTTGTATTCACAGCAGGGTGAATCAATATAAATCCCAGAAAAAATGTAGTATTTGGTTGGTTATCTAGCTTTATAATGAAAAGTAGGTAAGTGATGAGGATTTTTTCTCCATGAACATCCATATAGTATGCTCAAATAAAAGATAAATATCAGGGCTTTCTGCATATATTTTCCTACAACAAATGTTGTAGAAAACAAGGAAATGTTTTCTGCATAATAATTTAAATGTTTTATAATTAAGAATTCTTCCATAGAATGATTTAATAGGCAGGAAGTCACTATTTTTGTTTAGATTCTTCTATGGAAGTACATAGATTTTGAGTGAATGTGTTTTGCTGAAAGAGAGTTATTATTAGTTGCGAATACAGGTCGTGTGGAGAGGTCCAAAGTAGCTGGAAACACCATCAAGTTGTCTAGTCTGCAACTCATGTGATAAAGCCTTTAAGCCATGCAGATTTCTGCCAATATATATTTTTATACTGGCCTAGCCTTCCACAGTCAGGCAAGGTACAACAGACCTTCAAATGAATAGCACTGAATAGTGGAAACTACAAAATCAGTAATGTTAATGTTTCTCTCTACATGATGCTGTAACTTATGTGTCTCTGATTAAAGATTTTCATCTAACTTAGCAAAATTCTAAGAGCAGTGAACACTGATATTATCTCTTAGAAAGAAGGATGCCAGAATATTAGTAAGCACTGCACATCCATTTTGAAAGGCAGTAAAATACTAATTGGAAACACATACTTCTACTTAGTGGCTATTCCTCTGTAGTTTCTGGTAATTTCAGCCTTGTTTCTTGTAAAAGAAGTCTATTTCATATAGTAGTGTGATCAGCGGTTGTGAAACATTATTTGGTAAGTTTCTATAGAAATGCTCCAGATATAAATTTACTTGAAGGTTTGAACACAGACTTCCAAGGGCTTATTGCAATTCCTGTGAGCGAGTTAAAATACATATAGCTATAATTTTTGGGCCTGGGATGGGCCTGGCCACAAGCTAGAAGAGAAAGCTTGGGAGACTCTGATCATATGGCCATAATCCTGCATGGCAGTTTAGAGGGATTGGAAACTGAGAGAAGGTCAGGGAGGCTTTTGTGGGTACCTGCAGGAAGACAGAACCTCATTAATATCCATCCAAATCATGTGATACACACCCTCTCCAACTATGTGTCAAAATTTTCTGCCAATTATTTTGCTTCAGTTCTGCCTACACTGGATCTGGATAAGGGAGGGAGATTTGAATTATCTGTCTGAATATCTCCCATTTAAAATTTTTTAAAATAGAAGAAAAGGTTTTTGGAGAGTGATGTATACTGCACCTGACTCTACATACCTCATGGCCAATATGGTGTGTGTCATTAAATGTTAATGGCCAGGATATTGTAATGTACTCTAGTGCCCAGAGGTCATAGGGCTCCCAAGTGTAAAACGGAGATCATCCCAGCCTCTGTCTTCATGCACTCCAAAGAACACAAGGGAAACAGAGTTCTGCCCTGTACCAAACACTTCCTGACTTTTTTCTCTATTTTATCTCTAGCAGGAAATACAGAAGGGTGTAGTGTACCTACATCAAATATGCAAAAGTATGTTCAAAGAAGAAAAACCAACAAACCACCAAAAAAACCCCAAACAAAGACAAAACCTACTATATCAAAAACATGGCTTAAGCTTAGCTAGGGCACTGCAGAGATGGCCCTTGCTCTTTTTGTCTCTGCCTGGAGGAACCTGACTCAAATCTGAAATCAAGCAAGGACCCTGCTTTGAAGGGAGGTCTAGAAAGTCTACCAAGATATGATTAGACCACAGAGCTATCTCAGCATTACTCAAGGCCCTCCCCTGACCAGGAAGAGTGGCTCCAGGGCTGTAATTCACCCCTGGCGGGCATAACCCTGTGTCCCTTGCCAAGCCTGGAAATAGAGCCTTGCTAATGTGTCCTGCAGCTGCTCTAGGTGCCAGCTGCCACCCGTGAGGCTTTAATCTGCCTTTGTCTCCACTGGATGCTGTGTCTGCCTGTCTCTTCACTATTTTCCACAGGGAAAGTCTTTCCTATGACCCAAAAAACCCCACTCAACACTCTTAAAGAAACAGTGTCCTGGTCTTTCTTGTGTTGAGAGGCAAGAAGAAGCTCAAAGCAGCTCTCCTCTAAGTAGGATTGCACTGCTCAGCTGAAACTTTACAGCCTTTGGGTTAAACAAAGCAGAGAAAAAATGCTTTCATTAACTTATTTATGGAAAGACCTTGTCTGTATGACATTAAACACTTTTTATAGACTGTAAAGTGCAGAGTTTAGTCAGCTAGTTACTTGACCTGAATGAGTTTTCATCCTGTGTCGTCCAGGATGAAACAGCACCCAGTGTTTCAATGCTATCTGTAGATGTCACCATCAGTATCTATCTTGCAGGAAATTGGTTGTTTCTTAAGTTTAATGCTCAACTCCATAAGAATTTTCAAATTAGATTATTGGTCTTGCATAATCCTTTTTTTATGCAAAGTATGTTACATGATGAAACAGGATTTATCTTTCTAAAAGTGGTGACTTTAAAAAGCTGATTTTTTTCCTTTAAGGACTTCAACAAATGCAGTTCTTTATAACCTTTTAATCTATCTTCCATTACAGAGATGTTTTTACTATGACTGTAATTCATATATTTGGAAGTTATGTACATGAGGCCACTTTTCCAGAAGACATAAATCCCATTAAAACCAGTTGGACATAAAGAACTTATTCTTTGACTAAATAAAATTACAACTTTAGAATCCTAAGAACAAAAAAATGGTGATGAGTCATCAGTCTCCAATTCACTAACCACTATAATTTCGGAAAATTGTTTTTAAAGATGATAACTAGATGTCCTTTTGCCATCAGAACTAAGAAATGGAAAATATTCAAGGCTAGTATAAAGTTTCACGGTTTGATAAGGAACTAACAGATCTCAGAGAACCATGAGGTGTGACCGATCTCACAGTAATTGCTGAGTAACTGAATACTAGTCTTTAACAAACAGAAGAATATAAGTTCTTAGCTAATACCTCATTTCTATTACCAAACATTGGACAACAAAACAGAATTTGTTTTGGTAACATCCAAAAGTAAGTCTGCTCATTATACTTGAAATACTTTTGTGCTATAGTGGACTAAATATTATAAAATTGACAAAATCCTGAGTTCTAGTTGCTACTTTGATATTTCTTTTATGTAGCTTTTCTTAGGTAAGCTATACATATTTCTTTTATTTAATTTTTTGCTACCCATCAAAAAACCATATATGGTTCATAAACACTCACAGCACTTGTTTATGTCAGGTGTTGTGATAATAAGCAAAAATGTGCTTAGTTTTTAGTAGAGTCCTCCTTAAATTCTTAGTAAACCATGTTCCATTTACATTCTATCAATCTTTAATTTTTAAAAAGTCCTTTGGAGTAAGATAAACTGAAGTGGTCTCTGAGAAATTACATTATGTATATAATTATTAGTAAAAACAAATTAATAATTTGGAGTTAGAGGCTGGAAACCCTGGCTTGGTGCACAGATATAACATGGTAACCCATTTATAATGTTTGTTCTTGTTTATTCCAATTTGAATATATGTAAATTATTTGTAAAGCAACTTCTTCAAACTTACAATGCAAGTGGGCCACACATATTTATAAGAGAGTTTATTGACTTGCATGAATAATTGCTTTAATAATTTATTAGAGATCTTTGAAGACACGACTGTTAAGTTTCTTACAGGATATAAGGCAGATGGGTGCTCTTTAGAGTATAAAAATTATTTGGAAGTAGTAACACTGTGATGCACATACACACAAAAATAAATAGAGAGAAAACAGCACGGAGTGTAACAAGGATAATGAACACACATTTATGACATTAGAAGATTTGGTCATGCAAAGTAAATTTTTTTAAATGGTAAATATACTGCATTTAAAGAACCACAAAAGTATCCTGAGAAGACATCCCAATTTCATAAAAATAATCATTGGAAATAATGCTAGATAAAACTAGATATCATCAAATACTTAAAATTCCTAATATTAAAATAAATTATTTTCTATAGGATATTGAATAAAACATAATTAACTGCATAATAGAAAGTCAGATTTCATTTACAAATATTAAATAATTGTTATAGTACTAACTTGATGGTGTGTGTTGAACAATTTGAGCAGTGATAGCTGATAGCAAATAAAAAGACTGAAAGCTGCCAGAGAAAAATCACTACCATGATTTTACTGTAGGCAATGGCTGATGGTAGAACAGAAAGACAATACCATGGGGAAGAAAAGTTTAGTAAACAGACAAAAATTCAAAACAGGACTGTTTTTAAAATATTCCGTTCACTTTAGCCATTTCTTTTTCATTAAATTCCCCAATGATGTCTATATCCCTGTCTTCTAGGTAAACACAAACAAAGGGATAGATCATCTTTCTTTACATAAAAAAGTCCTAATGGGAAGAAAGACCACTAATCACAAGGCAGTACAGACAAGGTAGTACATTTCCTGAACTCTGGAAAAAATGAATGTTATAGAGAAGGAAATATAAAAATGGAAATAGTATTACAAGTAAATTGTGAAATAATAGCACTGAGTTAAAACCTTTGTACTTGTGAAGACATTTTAAGAATTTTATGTTTTCAAAATGTTATTTCATTTCCAACTGTATTTGAAAACTTCTGATATCACAAGAAAAATTTCGTCTAGTACAATGTTCAGTATTAAAGATGCTACATTTTTTTTCATAAAGCCAGTTTACTGAATGAGCTTGAAACAGGAAGATATCTATATTACATACAACTAGGGACATATTTCTAATTTATTGAAGGTAATAATTATCTGTCTACTGACTCGGATGTGCTTTTGATCAGGTCTTTTGATACTCTTTGCTTTCTTGTACTTCGTGCATGTAACTATTGGCTGCTCTCATTACTTTTATAAAAAGATCCTTAAAGAATTCTCCCTTTAGATTAATTATTTCTCTTTGTAATATATGGAGACAAATCCTAGAAGTTTATTTAACTTAGAGCAGTGTAATGTCAATCTTTTTCCAAAAGTGCTGTACAAACACAGTTATGACAAGTCCTTTCGTTACTTGAATAGGCATTCGGATGGCTGTTCTCTGCAAAACAAGATAATACATACAACATTTGACAGCAAATAAGTACAAAAGCAAATTTCTAACATTTTTCCTTTAAGTCAAACATCAATTTTGGGAAAATAATCCTTTTCCCATTTTTAAGCTGAAGAGAAATTTTCCTCATGTACAAAGACTGTGCTGGTTTTAAGTCAAAATTACTCTTCTTTGTCAGAAAATCGATCTCATTCTAAGTATACAGATGTCTTTATTTCTTCAAAACATTGAAAAGGGTTGAAATCTGAAGTAGGGATATCTTAGACTCTATTTTCACTAACTTAGTTATTCACCATTTTTCAGAGCATCCTACATGATTTTTCTTTTTTCATTAGAAAACAACCTCTTCTCACACAGTGATTATCAAATGTTACTTATATTTTATTAAATGCTTTTTTTCTTCAATGTGCAGTACATACCTCCTGTCCTAAAAGTGTAGAACACTTTCTAGAAAATTTGTGGTGAATATGTCTTAAAACCAGTGAAATTGGTCAAGTGTCTTTTCAGCAGCTCATTTAGAAGCCATTATCCATGGACTTTGATGATAATTCCTCCATCCATTGAGAGTATCTTTAATTGGGCACCAAAACTCAGACCAATAAAAGCATTTATATGACAGATTCTCAGGATATGGGTAAATAAATTTCTGTAAAACTCATAAAATTTAAAACCGTAGTGGGAAATCACTACCATGAACATATGAAAACATCCCCTACATGAAGATTTTGCATGTTAAAGCTCCAACAATATAAACCCAAAACCACTTATAATAAATCAATTAAAATCCAAACAGCTTTGCTGAAATATTACAGAACTACAACAGCGTGTGTTCCAGTGTCTTTTCCTAAGAAATAAAAGTTGGTTTGGAGGAAGAAAGGGAAGCGTTCAGAAAAGCAGAGATGAAATATGGCAATGTCCTAGCCAGAGCTTGGGAAAAAAGCAAATTAATTACATTACAGTTTCTGAAAAAAAACCCACTTCAATACATCTGGGATTTTTAGTGAGAGGAGAGCATAAACTTTGTGTTCATGTTTCATTACCCTTTAAAAAAAATTTATTCTTTTCATCCTTTCTCCACCTTCAAAATTAAAATCGGTGAGCTTTTAGTGTGCATTGACTGCAATATTTCACAGACACGCTGGTATAGTGGTTTCCTAACTGCAAATTGAAATATTTAGATATTTAGCTTTCCTGAAACCAGACATTTAGATCTTGTCCAAGTTAACTCAGGTCATTGTTTTTCCAAAGTGGATGCACTGAGTGCATTGGCAAAGGCAGTGTGTAAAACTGAATTAAGGTATTACAAATGTAATTCCAAAATAATTGCAATTAACAAAAGAATAGCAACAAAGAATTTGTTTTTTAGGAAATTCTAGGAAAAAAAGTTTTCTAAGTTTTTGGCAGTATGCAGCAGTTTCTGTACAACCTGGAAAACAGTTTTAATACTGCAAAAATACCTATTTGATCACGAAAATGAGCAATAACTATGAGGTAACCAGGCTATCTATACAAAGCACAATCACATGAAATTAGAAAAATTACTCTTCACATTCTTTTAATTTATTATGATGTTGCAAAATATAATTTTGTCTCTGATGAACCAAGTACTGTATAAACTAGCTTAGTAGTGTTAAATACCAGCCAAAACTAAGAAAGCCTTGACAATGCTCTTTAGCTACCAACATCAAACAACCTGCTTGTTTCATCAGAACCATCCTTCCTCTTTCTTAATAGTCAGTAATTAGGCATTATTTGCATAATTTTATGAGGTTGCATATTTGAAAATTGAAACACTGGTAGAAAAATTAAAACCTGGCCATCAGTAAAGAGAACTCTTAACTCTTTTTTCTGCTGCTCATGTTTTTCTATTTCTCTTTGTTTCCCTTAACACTAGAAACGACAGATGGTTAGAATATTCAACATTTCTTTGGCTAAACAATGTATTCTATTTGATTAACCTGTGAAAGTTGAGGACAATTTAAGAAATATTTCTCAGAAGAATTATAGACTTTCTTCTATTTATTTTAAATATATATATGAAATTATGTGTGCAAACACGAGGTAGCTGTTACCAAAACCAGCAGTTTTCATCTTTTATACTTTCTATTAAAACTGTAGTTCTTCAGGCTTAGAACAAATGCAATTTAAAGTATCCCATGGTACACTTTCAGGAGGACCAACAGCCTTGAAATTTTGAATATTTGAATGTGTTTAAATGTGTTTTCTAAA
Source organism: Melospiza georgiana (assembly GCF_028018845.1). NCBI lineage: Eukaryota > Metazoa > Chordata > Aves > Passeriformes > Passerellidae > Melospiza > Melospiza georgiana. The sequence goes on from NC_080435.1 coordinate 34,623,314, forward strand.
ACACATTTCTAAAACACACACTAACTGTTACTGCTTGGAATGAAATAGGCCCAGTCCCATACCAGAGTTAGCAAATATGTATAACTACAAATATTTAGATTTTAACTGGAAAATTAAATAAAGATATTCCTGGACAATGTGATTTATTATCTTTGTTTTTCCTCTAAAACAACCCAAGTACCAATCACAGTAAATGGAGTTTTGACATTAAATTATTGTCACTCTCCCAGGAAGAATGAGTGTAAAGTAGCATACACAAAAATGTTCTATGTCTCTTCATACTTGCTGAAGCATCGTGTTACAAATCTGTCTTAACCATGTGTTTTCATGGTATCATTACTATTCCGTTTATAACAGTAGAGATTGAGGAGGTACAGTTTTTAAAATATATTCAGATCAGTGAAGATCCTCTTTTCTATGATTTGAAATATGCACTGTGCCACCACAACAGTTTCCATATAGTATGGAACACTGGATAAAATAAAAGAATTTCAATTTATGTGTTACAATACATGTTGAGTATTTATACACAAAAGTCTTATATACTGTACTATAGACATAATTATGGATGTAATTTACTCCAGAGTTTGCAATAGATTTTGGAACTTCTAGAACTTGGTAAACACTAGTAGGGAAAAATCCATTAAGGAAGAGATTGTGCCAGTGGAGAGTTATTTGTGTAATTAATATAATATAATAGGTTGCAATATTATTGCAACATTATCGTATAATGGTTGATAGTAATTGGTCCAATATATCTTTGGACTGCATAATAAAGTTTTACTATAAAAGCACCATAAGTAGAAATATATTGAATGTATGTATTTTTCTTGAAAACTGGAAATGAAATTAGGTGGGATTTTAACGTGGAGGAATTTTGCTCACTGGGGATCTGTTTCTAAACAGGAAAGTCAATGTGGTGGTGAAAACGGCTGAAGATTTCCAGGAAAAGGCATTGTTCTCTTTCGGGAATAGACCAGTTTAAAGCATTCCTTTGAAGGAGGGGGAAGTTACTTAGCCCAGGTGGGAACAGAAGGTCAGTCAGAGTGAATGCTAAAGATTAAAGATTTGCTGCTGCACAACTGTAGAAACTTTTATAATTTTTTAATAGAAATATCTTGCTAAGTAGCATTTTGGCATTTTCTAGTTGTAGGGACCTGGAATAATTCCAATTCATGTAATTACATTGTTACTTACTCTCTCCCTCCTTGAAGTTTCAATTACTTTCATCATCATTCTTTCTCATCCTGTCCAGAGCTACCAAAGGTTTCTCTATTAACAGGACTTATGATCTAAATAGAGCTAGTGACAAGGACTTTTAATCCATAATGGTTGTTTAAAGAACAGAATCATGGGAACAAAATGAGCCTCTTTTTTCACCCAGTTATTTGGAAAATAAAATTGGTCTAAGAAGAAATATAATTTAAACAATTCTTTTATTAAGTTAAGTTAAACATCATGTTTGACCCAAATGATCCCTTTTCAATTTTATGGTCCACTGAAACTTTTGTGACCAGCATATTTGGAATTAACAATGAATCAATTATTTAAATTAATGGAATTTCAACCTAGATATGATTTCATTACACAAAGAAATATTCTCAATGGATTATTTGGTATTTTATGGTGTCAGTGGCAATTTATTGGAAGGGAGGCGACACAGTGCTTGCACTGTAGCCCAGTTGAAATGTGGCACAATTTCCCCTGTACTGGTTCTAGTGGAAGCATGAAACCCCTAAGTCCCACTAATATCTAAATAAAGCCTGAACAGTTACCTGGACTTACCCACATGGCTTAAATATACAAAATCCTTTAGAGTTAATAGCAAAGTATCACTCCAGTGCAGACAAAGTTGCCCCCATCATGTTGAGATACAGTACATGGTTGCTGCTGCAGAGCATCCTGATGTCAGTGAGAGTAAGGGGATGCTAAGGAGGAGCAACAACCCCAGATTTCCCCTTCTGGAGGCCCAGTATTACTGTGGTCAGAAGGAAAAATAAACTGCTACTCTAGAGAAATCCAGGCCCAGGCTAACACGGGAGTTCTCAGCATTGAGAAACAACTCATCACAGTACTACCGTGGTAGAAGAGATTTCACCTAAAACATATGGAAAGCAAATCAGTAAATAGTTCTTTCCCCTTTAAGTGATACTCAGAAAGTCAACATTTTAAAAACAAAGAGAAATTTGCATTTAAAATGTCAGAACCTATTTTCAATGTGTATTGAGAGCAAAGGAAATCAGACACAAAGAAATTTGAAACTTACTTTTTCTCTGCAACCTAAGGCATCACTTATGTCTGATCTGATCTCAATGAAAAATTTGCTAGGTACAATAGAATAAGTTGCAGAGAAAGAGGCAAATTATGGCAAATACCTCAAGATATTATTGGAAATATCTTCTTTGAAAGGTAGCAGCATTTTTATTCAAAGCATTTTCAATTGCAAGGCTCATCCTTTCTTATCAAGATATTTTTCCCTTAGTTATGCCTGTGAGTCTGAGTTCAGTAGCCCACAGATCTCTATACTTATTTTTCAGGCAAGAATCATAGCAATTCCCAAAGATAAAAACACAGCAGTTTCATATAGCAATGCAGCAAATGTGGTTTATTTCTGAAACTATATGTGTTATTCCAATGTTCCTGGAAAAGTCCATTTCTCAACAGTGAAGCATGGGGTTTTTATGTTATGTTGCTAATGTGATACCTTTAGTCAAAATGATAACAATCTGACTTCACATAATATCCTAAATATCTTGAAATGTGACCACAGGAGACATGTACATCCAATATACATCACTAAAGAAAAGATTTTGATTGAACAAGCCCTAAGTGAAATTGATAGTTTTAAAGAAGCTCCTGTTAAAAAATATTCTTTAACTCCAGATGAAGTTTATTGTGGCATATATACTTTCAGAATGGACATTTTTTCCTCTTGTTTCTGTATTTATCTTAATGATGACACCAATTCTTTTTATTTTCTAAATTATAACACTAATTTGGATAAAAGAAACCTCAGATTCTGACCAAATTAATGTATCTTCTGTTCTCAGTTTTATGCATTTCTGCATTGACCTTATTTGCCAACAGTGAAAGTAACAACACATTTTAAGGGTAGCTATGCCAGAGAGACCCAAACAGTACAGTATTTCCATGCTTATCTCTGCAAGACTATAGTGTCATCTAAATTATTTCTAGTAAATAGTTAAACCTAAAATATCTCCATTTCCTGAATCTTTCAAAGCTGAAACAAATACTGGTCATATCCTGAAATCACAAACATGTATTCTGTTATCAGCTAAGAAATATTTAAGGACAATTGAAGGACTCTTCTACCTGTTTTTGGAAATAAAACAGTAAGAATGCTAGCCTAATTTGGAAACTAGTCAGTGATGTAGATGTTTCCAAATATCATCTCCTTCTAGGATCTGTAGCTGGAATGGAGAGCAAGAATTGTGTCTCTATGGAAAATGCATGCAAGATCTAAAGATTTCCAGCTATTTCCATATACAGCTTGCAGGAAAAACAGTCCCATATTTTACTGGAATCTGTTGGGAGATATGCTTTTATGAAACATTTTTGACTTATTGCTAGTTTCCCTCAAGCATCTGTTCGTCTCATTGCCAACTGCAGCACTTCATCGGCCCTGATGTCCTCAGTCCTGTCATTCTCTGCTGGTTTACTCAGCTCTGTGTGCTGTCTCCTCTGCTGATGATTGCTTTGGACAAATTTTCTGAGAGGCATAAGAGCTGCCAAGGAGCAGTTTAGTGTATGTCTGACAGAAAATTTATGATGAAAGCATAATATAGCTTTTGTTATGGCTGCGTGCTTCATTTTGCTATGGCTGTGCCTCAAGCGCGTGCCTGCCTGCACAAATTCTAGCTGCACTTTCTCCTGTGGAGAGGCTCTAGAAGGTGGGATACCCATGTATCACAGAAACTCCGGACATTAGTCTTAACAGCTACATCGAGAAAAAATTCTGAAGCTAATCACTGCTCATGACAGGGTGGTTGTAACTAGATGAACTTTAAGGTTTTTCCAACCCAAACCATTCTGTGATTATGTGATACCAAACTGATGTTTTCACAGTAATGCTACAAACCTCTGTGTGTCATTTAAATTTTTTGAGAACATTGTCCATTGTTCTTTGTTCTGCAATAGCTTGAATAACTCAATTTGAATGATATGTTGAATTGTTTTGACTGGAAAGTGGTCTGTCTACTAAGTTCATGTGGGAGATGGTAAGAAAGTCTTGAGGCTTTTCAAAGGTAACTTGAAACCTTACAACAAAGTAATTAGCAAGGAATATGGACAAAAAGGAGGTATCCAACCTCTGACATCTACATTTGAGTGTGTGAATGCCAACTGGCCTGCAGTGAAAGCACCACTAAACCCAAGGAGCATTTAAAGTGTTTCAGTGGGAAACGTGTTGATCTACTTTATTTGGATACAAGGTGAATAATGCTCATCTATGCCTATTTAGGGTTTTTCCCCTTATTCTCTCTGTACCATTCTGTATAAAATGAAAGTCATGTTATCATTAAGATGTTAAAATTTTTGCAAAGATGTACTGATGCATCTTCACAGTTAGCCATGAATGGTAAGTTAACTTCAACACGCCTAGTCTTTTCATTTTTGGAACTATTTTGAGACTGAATTTATTCTCCACTAACTGTTTCCAGGCAGCAGTGATGGCTCACCTGTCCCTGCGCGTTGCAGAGTTTGATTCAGAATTTGTTCCACCAAAAAAGCTCCTAGTTATGGCAGTAGTGAGCTGCCAAAACTTTCCAGGATCCCCTCCATGAAGGAAATGGACAGAGGATAAAGGAGCAACCTTTTAGAACTTTGAGTCATTATTTTCACTGATAATGTCTTGGTTAAATAATAGGAAATATACCTAGGCATACACAAAATTCAACAAACTGCTTTGCATTTCACTCAGCCCTTAGAAAATGCCGGTATACCCAAGCATCTCAACATCACTAACCTCTGTAAAATGCTGTATGAAAAAGTGGCCTAAACAAATGAAATGTTGATCTGCCTTTTATTAATTTCATTTTTTATCTTCTTGTATACAGACATTTGACAGCTGTGACATTCATGGGCCATGCATTCGAAAAAGAAGACATAAATATTCAGAGACATATTAGAATGCTGTTCAATGTAAGCACCTGTCTACTTAGTGTTGACAGAAAATCATTTACTTTGCTTTATGCATGTTCTCTCCAGAGACTACAGAGGTCCTATTTTATTTAAGGAGCTGGTCCCAACATCAGTACTAGCTCTTGAAAAATGCAATATATACATCTAATTATATTTATTAAGGAAACAACTTTGGCTTATATTTTCTCTAATACTGAAACCATTTTTTCAACCTCTACTTCTGAATTTCCTTCCCTGGGGAAATGAAAGAGGAATGGGAAAAGGGAATAAGGAGTAAAAAAGTATGACCTCATGATGTCTTTAATTGCAACATCAAAGAAGATGGCACAGGAAGAAAAATGTAATGAAAATAGTACATAAAAAGATATGTAATGCAAAAGGAATCACTGCCTGGTCTTTCTGATGTCCAGTGCTCCAATAGTTCTGCTGACTTTGAGAAGTGATAAATAAAGCTAACTGAAATATTTTTTAAAAAGGGAAATTGATGCTCAATGTCATGTTATCTTGAAAAAAAATCTTCAAGTATGTGAAATGTAGGGGTTTTATTCTGCTTTTTGATAGTAAGCCAAAAGATCAGTGGAAACAGGACTCATCCAGTGACGGGGACTGCTAGAGCTCTCAAAAACCAACCAAACAAAAAACCCCGACAAAACCCAAAACCAAAACAAACCCCCACACCTGCCACCCCAATCTCTCCCAAAAATCTCTGTCCTGAACCAAATAAATACCCACACAAGAAATCTGGAAGTCATGAATTTTAAGCCTGAGAGAGTAATGACTCCCACAGAATGTACTTCTCCACTAGGGAAGATAATTTCACAATAAGGTTCTGGTTTCCATAACAAAGAATGCCATGTCAAGTTTGTACAGACAGTAAGTGTCTCACTCAGTCTTGAGGGTTTTTTCTTTTCCTTAGATGAGGTGGAGATTTTGGTGCATTCACATGAAAATGACCTTTAACTCTCAGTATGAGGAGAGGAGAGGAGAGGAGAGGAGAGGAGAGGAGAGGAGAGGAGAGGAGAGGAGAGGAGAGGAGAGGAGAGGAGAGGAGAGGAGAGGAGAGGAGAGGAGAGGAGAGGAGAGGAGAGGAGAGGAGAGGAGAGGAGAGGAGAGGAGAGGAGAGGAGAGGAGAGGAGAGGAGAGGAGAGGAGAGGAGAGGAGAGGAGAGGAGAGGAGAGGAGAGGAGAGGAGAGGAGAGGAGAGGAGAGGAGAGGAGAGGAGAGGAGAGGAGAGGAGAGGAGAGGAGAGGAGAGGAGAGGAGAGGAGAGGAGAGAAAGCAAAGCTAAAAGGGAAAAGGGAAAGGAAAAGGAAAAGGGAAAGGAAAAGGAAAAGGAAAAGGAAAAGGAAAAGGAAAAGGAAAAGGAAAAGGAAAAGGAAAAGGAAAAGGAAAAGGAAAAGGAAAAGGAAAAGGAAAAGGAAAAGGAAAAGGAAAAGGAAAAGGAAAAGGAAAAGGAAAGAATACAACTCCGAAGAAGCACAGCCTAATTTTTGGCCCAAACACACCAGCCCATTTTATTTCACCTGTATGTAACGATGTTACCTCGGCCCTGATCACTCAGCGCTGTGAGTGGGGGAGGTCTGGGGAGCGCACAGAATTCCCGGAGCATCCCGAGCCGCACAAACGCTGACAATGCTGCCACCTAAGGACGGCCGGCGCCAACTCCAGCTCGGGGAGCGGCTCCTGCGCGGGCTCCATTCACCTGCTGCGCTGATGGAGCGGCTCTTGGGTTTGTCTAGCTCAATGCTTTCATATAATTTAATTAGGATCATCACACAGCAACCTAACCTGTCTACAGAAATTATGAGCTGCAACTCCAGGCCCCATATGAACTCTTTTGCTCAATTAAAGCTAAGAAGCTTTTTACAGAAAGATTTTTTTTTTTCCTTAAAGCACACACAAGGAGCAATGGAGCATGATACGCCTTTCTTCACATTAAGGTAATTATGTAAAGGCAGTAACATTAAAAATACTTGCTGAAGTCCAAAATTTACACAGCTATTGCAGATATTTAAGCCTGTCATTTAAGAGATATTGCCACAATTTTCCTATTCTATGGAAGAAACATGGGTGATTAGACCTAATGCCTTCAGATCTCTTTATGTCACTCTCCTAATATTAGCACTTACTACTAAAATATCATAATAGTCTAGAAAACTAATTTTCTAAAATCTGTTGGAGGATAACCATCTGCATTTACACCTTTAATTTGGTCTTTTCATGGTATTTCAATTTTTAAATTATATATATTTCATATAATAAATCAGCATTGCTATTTTATTGTCACTATTGGTAAGTTCTCTCCCTTTTCAATATTACTGTCCTAAGAAGATAGTTCACCTAGCTGGAGTAAAGTAGCCCTTAAACAGATTTACTTCTCAAAAAAAAAATTAAAATAAAATAAAATAAAATGAAAATATTCCTCAACTAATCTGCCAGTGCTTTACCATTATACATTAAATAAAGCAAGGTGAAAAGGGTGCAGTAGAGAACAAGCTGGCAGGCTCTTACCTATGCAGCCGTGGAGGGGCTGGAGACGACAGGAGGGTGAGCAAATCTTAGGTGCCACTTTCTACTCCCAAAGATATCTCTGCATATCACATTGCCATCACTGAACAAAATGCAGAAGCAGAAACCTGACAGGACTCAAAGTAGACAAAAATGGTGCTGGCAGACAGGCTCCAAACCAGATAGGATTTCTATAAATTATTGGCTATTTGTAGATTCTTGGAGAACCTACAGGGTTTTTTTGAGCACCTTTCCAAAGCGACTGATGTTCCTAATGTGTTGTACCAGAACATTAAGATAGATCATTATGCTATTTGCCACAACTTGTACATTTCAAGCATCAATCTGCAAAGCAGTCAGTTCTACAGCTACACACTGAAGAACTGACTGGAGTTACACACTGTAGAATCCTCCTACATTTTTCATGTTTCCCATCTGAGCACTAGTCAGCTAACTTGCTATGATGGCAATAAACCTTCAGTACTTGGGAAATACCCCAATCAAACTAAATTTTGTTCTCATTTGTTTTCATGCTACCCATGTACCTAAGAAGGCCCTGATATAGCTAACAGAATCAAACTGGCCTTGGTAGGCAATGTGGAATGGAGAATCAATCCCATAAACTGAGTAAGAAGCACTTGAGAATTTAGAATATCTTCTATATTTTCTTGAAAGTAATACCGCAGTGATTTTTAAGCATATTCGTTAGTAACTTCTTATTTATTATGCACATGCATAAAAGTGAGAATAAGAGTTATTCTATTAAAACCAATAGAAGTACTCCTGTGATTAAAATTTCATTTATGCTGAAATAGGGCCTTACATTCTACATACACGTCCATTCAATATGTGCATATTGTGAATATTAAATAATGTTAAATTACTCCCTTTTTCATAATAGAATCAGCTTGACAGTTACAATGTTCAAGCACTAAGCAGCACATATTACAATGGCAGCTCACTATCATGCAGTAATTTTCTTCCTTTTAATATTCTTGAAATTTAGCTCTCACAAGTAGGTGAAATGATTCTGTCTTTGAAAAGTAATTTGGCATGCTCCTTTAGACTAGTCAGTAAGACTCTACTCTCTCATGTATCAATGTCTTTGAGTAACATGAGTTTGCAGAGGCTTGCTGCTTCTCAGTTCTCTTTAGCAGCAGAACAAGGATGGATCCTAGATTCCCATTTGAGGAAAAATGGGTCACCACCTCCACCTTCACCACCACTGTGCAACCCTCTTTTTTCTTTCCAGAGTAGTGGAGTGGAAGGTTGGAAATAGGACAAGAAGGCAAAACATTTTGCCTTTCACTTCCCATTAGATACTGGGTGCTCTGGTTTTCTTCCTGAGCTTAAAGAGTACTAAAGGTACAAGTAGGGATCTTCACTGCATTCTTCTTGGGCACCATGTCAAGCCTAAGGTCTCCTTAACCATTTAATGAAGTCAGGAGTCCACAGATTTAGGAGGTGAAAGAAAGAATTGCATGACTAGTTGTAGAACTAGTGGATACTGAATACAACACACTTCGCTTTCATTAAATTTTACTACTATGACTTAGGCAAAGAAAAGGGGACCAGTGACAGTTCCTGAAAACCACTCTTTTAGGAATTAGGTATTGTGGCAGACAGTGAGAAACTCAGAAATTCTGGGACAAGGTCAGACATTGTGTCTTTTTGCTGGAGGTGTCAGGATCCATGTGCAGTCTTCCCGGAGTACAGATTTCCGTGGATGTCCCATGGCTAATTAAAACCCCCTTTCTCCTCAGGGTACTAGAATTAGAATTTTCTACCTTCTGAAAGACAAAACACAAAGGTGAAATTATTGCAATCCTGCTACCTGAGGGTTAGTAACTGTATTTCTGTAATTCAAAACCAGATTTTATCTGTAAAGAATCTGCATTTGGAAGAAAAGATATATTAAAAAAATAAAAAAGATCAGGCATATCATCTGTGATTGTATGGGTTGTGACTTTATCTGACAGCTCACAGGAATGTCACAGTAAACAGCAATCCAAAGAGAATAATAGATTCATAAACATTAAAGATAGAAAAGTCCATTTTGTAATGACTCTTTGTGGTAATGCACTATTATATATTAGGCAATCTATTGTTTTCCCCCATGGTATTTTTTCTCCAGATTTACATTCTTCATAGATTTTCATTTAATATGTCTAAGTTTATTCAGTTTTCTTTACCAGATAATAGAACAATTCTATAATCAGCATCCTTCTCTGAAAAGATGACTTCATTGGACTTCAGAAATTTTTAACTATATTTGGTTTAGATTGGGTTAAATGAAAATGAAATAAAATTAACTTAAATGAAACACTCATTATTAGAAACTGACCACTGTGGCTATGAAATACTGAAAAAGAAAATTCTTGCATTTATGACTCATTGTTTGTAGGATTAGCAACTCTTTTAAATACTAGCTTGATTTAGCTGTAACAAGTGCATTGATGTAAATATAATAGGACATTCCTAAGGGGAATTGCAATTCCAAAGAAAATAAATTAAAATTCCATATTTACTACAATAAATGCTATGCCAAAAAATTTTATACCTACCAGAAACATAGAAAATACTATACCCAAAGCTAGAATACTGTTCCAGTACAAAGCATGCCTAATATATAACCTCCCAAATACACAGTATATCCCTAGTAAAGATATAAATTATGGTTGCAAATGAGATCGCAAACAAAATTTTGCTCAAGGCATGAATCATAAATTCAAACAATAATCATCTCCTGCATGAGGCACAACTACTTTGTTTACTTCTTATACCCTGTTTCCTAAACATGAAGATGAAAGTAGGTCAAGTAAATTTAGCATCTTTTCACATGAAGTATGTTATGATAGCGGGTGGCACAGCCTAATTTACAATTACATGAGTTTACATGAATATGAAAATATGTGTTTTCACTGTGCTGTGTCATTACACATATTGACATTTTACTCACAATGACACAGAATCATAGAAAACACCCAAGATTTGGAGTAGGGAGGGAGCAGAAAGGGAGAGAAATATTTACCATAGTTGCAGCCTGAACAAAATATCAATGTATTAGGAAAGAACTTCATATGATGTTGAATGTTATATTATAACTGCTTGCAGGTATGTTTATGCAGTGAGTTACAAGGGAAGAGGAGGGAAACTGAGAAATAAACTGTTTTATTTACTTTCTAAAAAGTTTCAATTTTGTTGTACCTATTGAAATAAATGTTTTGGTTTATTATAATGATTTTTTTTATGGAAGGAAGAAGGATTCTGGTGTGGACAAAGAACATTATTTCTGGAACAAACAGGTTCCAAAAAAAGTTTCTCATCAGTCGTGGATTAATATCTTGCTGAGACATTAGTCTAGCAAGACTAGAATATGGCTTGCTGTGTTAAACTAAGCCTTCTTATTTATCCAACTTTAATGGAATAAAAGGAACATCAAGCAGCATAAATTCTCTTTTCAAAGAAGCATCCTTGTCTGCATATATGGCTGGATGAATAAGCCTATTTAATAAAGAAAAGGAGAAGAATGAGAGATGGTCATATGCCAGGAATTGCTTCCACATAAATCAGTAATTTTATCACATTATTGTTTAACAAAATGCTGCATTCCAATATACATTCATATTGTCCCAAGTCTAAGTCTATCAGAAACTGCAAAAAGAGTGGATTTCTTATCGAACCACAGGGTTTAAATCTTCAACTCTACAAGGTACTCTGAAATTCATTCATGATCCAGGAACAAGTCACACATTTGAGGCACGCATGAGGTGAAATGTTTCGCTGAGGTACAAGCACGGACAACTTCCTGATCTAACACAGCCTTTTCCTTAAAAGGTGCTGAATTCCTGAAGAAACTTGTCCATTTTAAGAGGCATCCCATTCTAATTAGGTTTCATCATGATTTGTTGCATTATTTGAACATGACACAGTGTTTTGAAATTTGGAGTGAAGTGTTTTTGCATTTGAGACCTTGTCTGCAATTTCAACCAAAATCACTTTTTCCTGTCAAGTTATAAAATTCTAAAACCAGGGAAATAGAGCTTTAAAATGTGCCTTTAAAAACAAAGGCAACAAATCTTTTCTTCTAGTTTGATCAGAATAATCCCAAATAACTAATGAGAAATAAAATCATATGTTTACTGTGTTTGCCACAGTAAAACTAAACACAGATTGAACTAAAACTAAATGCAGATGAACTAACGCAAAGTTTTGCTGTTTTTAAGACTTTCCCAAACACTATGAACTAAAACTCTCTCGATATACTTTAATGAGTGAATAAAGGTAAATAATATTATACAGTTGTATTATATTTCCAGGGTCTGAGTAACTTCAAGAAAGTCTTTTATAAAGAAAAATTGTTGAAATCAGATGTGATATTCTGTAATATCTATCTTAAAGAAGAGATTCTATCGTGGGCTCCTTCCTTTTTCATTTGCAATTGTTTGACATGTCCATGACAATTCCAACAATTACTTGCTTAAAAGAAGAGCACCATTTGCTGTACTTTTACTCCTTTTTGCAATGGGGCAGCTGAAAACAAGAAGAAGTAGCAACAAAAGCTGGGGAGTCACTGCCTTTTTGGACAACATATTCTTTGCAAATCACCATTTGAAAATCATAGATAATAGTGATTTTTTTACATTGTAAAAGAATTCACTCAGCGTGTGTATTCACTGGCTACTAGACAAGCCAAAAGAAATCTTACTTTGTCAGTAGGAGAATTAAATCACTAAATAGAGAATAAAGTAATTCTAAATATATTTACAAAAGCTGGAGAATACTATACGTGCTGAAAAATGGCAGGACAAAGTTATTCATCAGCTGCTTGCTATCCCAAGTTATTTGTAAATAAGAACTGATGCTGAGGCTTTGGAATAAATAATGGTATAGAGTCAGCACCCAACATACAGTTATGTGGTATTCACAGCATTATCAATTTAGTACCTTGGCAAAATAAACCTCAGTAAACACATGCTTGTCTGTGTTAAGAAAGCCAAAAGAATTGAGAAATGTGTTGGCATTTTTACTGCTGCTGACACTAGTTCACTAGTTACTCACCAAGATACATATTTCAGCCTGACCACTGAAAAGCTTTCAAGGGTGAACAACTTTCAGCCACAGTACAGAGCTGTGGTTCTACGCTGCTGAAAGCTTGTATTTCACCTCTGTACTGAGCTTTGCATGTGTTCTAATTCCTTTTCCTTCCAGGATCTTTCCTAGCTTCCGAAATGTCCTCATAGAGAAAAAGTGCCAGAAGCAGCAAGTGCTAGGAGAGCAAAGGTTAACATTTCCTCCCATGGAAAACCATAGCAATGACATTTTACCCTCACAAAGCATTTGCCTCTCTGCAGCCGACTTATTGAAGTGCATGTATTCATGCTAAGTACCTTGATATCTAAATTCTTCTTAAGCCTTTTCTTTCAATAGAATACTCAAGTCTACAGCCAAATCTGGCCCTGGTCAGTAACCCAGGAAGACAGATTGATGCAAAAACCTGCTAGTCTGGGCTAAAGTGCTGCCAGTTAAGGTGTAATGTCACCCTGGGGGAAGCAATGTATTCCTTCAGCCAGCTTGCAGATACTTAGAGATCTTCATATCAGACTTACAGAGATTTGTTTACCAGAGAGAATTCCTTTTTCTTTATTTAACCCACCAAAAGTAGTCTAGATCTATTTCTGGGTCAATAAAACCCACACAATTTCAAGAAGACATTTTCCTTGTCAGCAGATGAACATTGGACAGTCACAGCAGACCCAAATAACAGCATCTACAATGACAATTATAAAGAATGTTTGAGTATACAAATTTAAGCAACAAATTCCACATGGCTTTCCTAAAAATTATATCTTGCCCTATAATGAAATAAATAAGAATAGATGAGTGCTCAACACTTCCATAATACATTCCTCCTAAGCCCCTTTCATTAGGAATGTATTTCTGGGCTTGCATTCAGCACAGGCATGCTGGTTTTACACTAAGGGACTTTTCCAGAGAGTTCTTCTGGGCCAGGAAATTATAAAATGTGAATTTGAAGTTTCCATGAAATGCTACTCTTTTATGTCTTCCCCATATCCACTTTTGTTTGTTTATTTGCTTGTTTGCGTTGGTTTTTTGGTTGGTTGGGTTTTTTTAAGACCAGGGCTCCCAAATGCATTTTGTTGTAATGGCACGAATCAAGATATATCCTTTGCAGGGCAAGAAAAGAGAGGAATAATTAACAAGTAAATATGATATACCTCACATGAGCTCCAAGCAGAATTTTTAATAATTTTAAAACCAAATAAGGGGGGACGGGGTTGGTTAGTTGGTTTCTTTACTTTTTAATCAATATGCCTAAACTCCCAGTACTTTGTGCATTTCTCCTGTACAGAACACAGAACAATACAGTTCTCTCCAGTCAAACAGAAAGGCCAGATAGATAGTTATTGCCTGTGCCAAAATGGTGACAGACTAAACTAATAGGTAAGAATTTTTGGGTTGGATTACAAGTGAAAGTTAATGTTGCTCTATAGTTATCAAACAGATTTTTTGCTAATATATGAGAAGCTATGATGCATGACAAGCATTTGGGTACTTTCTAAGGGTCTAAGAGCTGCCATTGAATAGACCATTGATGCTACTGAATAGTCAATGCAGCTTGATAAAAAAATAATGAAATTAATAAAGAAAGATAGAGAGGAAATATGGGAGAATTGAGCCATAACATATCTAAGTTTTGTTAATTGCAAAAAAAATAAGGACTTAAATTTTCAGGAGTTTTTAAGAAATATGGGTCAAATCCAAATGATTTCTGAAATATGCATATTTATAAAATTTCTCAGGACATCTATTTGCTAATAGCGCTTTGAATTCACACATTTTGAAAAAAAATACACTAGTTGAGTCATCTCATTATTATTCTTCCCTCCTTTAATCTGATCAGCAAATGTTAATAAAAGTGCAGACTACTTCTAAAGCACAAACTCCCAAAACTACCCACACTGAAGTTTTGAGTTTGAAGATTTAACTTAGTGAAACAGTAAGGAATGAAACCTTGTAACATACTGAGCATTAAGCTAAAGACAGGAACTGACTTTTAAAATGGCCAAGTGACCAAGCCCTTGGCATGACTGCAGAGGAGTGCAAGCAGTTTTTCCCACAACAGTAGCAGAGGTTATACATCAGGACGTTCAAAGTTTGTGTTTAAATCTTTTTTAATTTTCCCTATTTTTAAAGAAACCCCTATGAATTCAGGGAAACTGATTACAATGAAAATCGAAAGTTGTCTGAAAACCACATCTTTTAAATAACTAGTCAGCTTTTGTCACACATGAGTCACCTTCATTACCTGTGTCACCAGCAATTTACAAATCTTTCACACACCTGAAGCATAATATATGAGATTTTTATTCATATGTGGTATCTTCTAATGCAAATCTGTCTTCAGTGTAAAACCAGGGCTTCTGTGCTGTAGGTGGAAGGAAGGGTGAAAAACACTCTACCAACAGATAACCATCTGGCAGATTCCCTTTCTCTCTCTGCTATCTCCATGTGATTTTTATCACTTTACAAAATGTCATTAAGCAAACAGAGACGACCACAAGCAAACCTTTAGTTTCACAAAATCATGTTTTATAAACTGTTGAGAAACACTGACATGTAATGAAACCCTATTCCCTATATGTCTTCCTCTCTGTAAATGATTTCTTCCCTCTCTCCATGTATAAATAAACAGAAATGTGTCTGTGTATTTGCCGTTTGGTCTTTTTCTCTTTTTTTTTTCTTTTTTTTTTTAATTTGGTCATCATAATCAAGGGCTATTACAGCAATAGATCTTATCTTTAGAATGGGAGTCCCCTTGCACCTTCAGTTCAGATTTTTGTTTATGCTTGGCTGCAATTGTGGCTGTTTCTGATAGTTTTAGGTCAGCCATGACAGACTATGGGTGACACTAAATAAACAAGCTGGGAGTCTGTGACTAAGAAGGAATGATACTGGTTCTCAGAGTTTGATTTTCTCTGGTTAATCAACAATTTGTTCAGAATAACTCATTGTGAAAAGTAGCTGTTTGCTAGACTACACATATTATGCTGTAAGGTCAAAAAAAAAAATTAAAATCCCCTCACAACTCACATAGGCAAGCAGAAGGAACAAATCATGCTCAGTCTTGGTTTGGTTATAGTAGGCTGCAGAATTTATTTGTTTATTTAATTTATGTTCAGCTATTTCTTCCTGCCTCCTCCCTTCCTTCTCTCAGTTGCATTCCAAGGCAGTAAGTTGATCTGAACACAGTCTGTCAGGGAATAGATAGGACACTTCCTTACAGCCTGCTCACGGGGGATAAAAATTCAACGACCAATTTACTAACTGTACTCATGGAAGAAGAGGTAGAATAAGATCCCACGAGAAGGGGTAAAATATCCCAATCAAATGGGTACCTGCTCCAGTTCTCTGGATTTTACTGTCTGTATTGAAAGATTTTACACATTTCTTACAACTCCTGCTTCTACAGTCATGTCATCATGTCAGTTTCTAAACTCAGTTTTTATTCACTAATTTTTTTTAATGCATTGCTTGCCTCCATGGTCATGGAGGAAGCCCTTAAAAATGTGTACCCTAAGGCTGAAATGCCAACACAATAATAATAGTAAAACCTTATTTTTATGCATTTATTTTTAAACTTCAGGAATTTTAAGTCAGTCTTGTGATTAGGAAGAATATGAGAACAGACTCTTTTAAAGCCTGAGGCTGGTGATGCTGCCTACCTGGGATTATGAAAGTATTATAAATTCTCATTTTTAATATGATATTTTTACCTCGAATAATAAAGATTCAAACTTCATGTAAATTACAAGAAAAAATTTATTTTAATGCAATTTTCACTTGTTTAAAATTTGGCCCAGATATTCAATGCAGGCTGGGAGTCAGCCAGTGAGCTAGCCAGGGGTAAGCAGTGTCTCAGTGCAGTTTCTAGTGCACAGACATTCCTTTCAGAAACCAAAAACATCATACTGCACATCTTCTTGCAAAACTTTCACAGATCAATGCATAGTTAGAAAATCTACTGTGCCTAAACTTCCATAGAAGTGGACTTTCTGAAACTGGATTATCTGTTATGTGCTGGTAAATGAGAAGAAACTTTTGTAAAGAGGTTTACTAGCGCTGGGAAGATGTAGGTGTCCTGTTTATAATTCAACTAACATGGCTCAGCGAAGTCTGAGCTAAACTATTTCTTAAGCACGCCTTGGTCATAGCATCCTGATGCACCAACTAGTAGCTACCCAAACACAAACATGGGATTGAATGGAAATAGTGTAAATATGATTTTCTTGAGGCTTGCCTACTGCCAGAGTGTATCCTGATCCCATTGAAAACTAACTACCAGGTTATCAGTGTCCAAGTTTAACATTGCCTAGGGTTATTTTATTTTTAAATTGCTTCTATATTCACCAGAATCATCTCAGCTAAGCCTTCAACAACCCAGGCCTTTAGAATCAAACCTTAGCCAGCACTACTATGGTTTAATTAGCTGCGCATTTGCCTCCTGGCCAGATCCAATAAATATGCATGTATTGGCACAGCTGCATCTCAGCATGCATACTTAAATTAAAAATGTTTCCTTTGATGCTCTGGCAATCTTGGCATTCATTCACTTTGCCAGAAGCAGTATCAAATCACAAAATACTTGTCCAGTCATCATCACAATGTACAATCATGAAAATGTGTTACCAGTTTAGCTGCTCATATTATGTGCGCCGTAACCTGAAATTCTTTATGCTTACTGTACAGTTATGGAGAAGGATGCTCCCATGTTTCTCATGACTGAAAAGTATTCCCATATGCCAAATAAGATGAAGCTGGTCAAACAACACCTGTCTTCTATTGAGATTACTTGCACTAATTTATATTGAAAGTGTTATTTTCATAACTTCAGTTGCATTTTCTATTTAAAAGATGCAGAATTAATTTATTTTGTTTTCTCCACTTGACATTAGCAGCTTTATGGAACAATGACCTTGCTAGTCACTGATGATGAATTATTAGCTATTTTTACCAAAAAGAGGAAAATTGAATGTTATACAGTTTTTTTAAAGGCCACACTGAAAGGGTGTGCAGTGGGATACATTTCTTTCCACTCTTGACCTCTCCACAGTAAACTCCAGTCACAGGAGCAGAGGAGGTAATACCTGTTAGACTGACATGTATGCTTGTCACAGCAATAGGAATTTCAACCAACCTGAAATTACTAAGCAACACAGTATGTGTGGGTGGCAAGGAGTGATCTGAGGAATATTAGGGAAAAGGATCAGATCAGGGGTTGCAACCAGAATTCAAAGCACTTTCTTCTCTTCCTACTGTGATACCCTGGGAATTCAATAAATCTCTTCTATAAATACTTAACATGCTTCAAGTCCACAGTGGAAATCCATCAGCTTAAAAATTCGTGCTATCAGAGAGCATATAAAGAAACTAGATAAGTAGCCACTTTCTCTGAAGATGGTTAAGGATGGTTATTTCTTCTGAAATCTAGCATAGCTGATGTTTATTTTTATACAAACATTAAATGTGAACAAATAAAACCCTTACAATGAGATCCTTCATCATGCTTATGAGAAATTCTACTTGCAGACTGGGGAAAAATCTTTATTGAAACCATTGGCTGCTTAAAGTTTTTCAAATCAGAACACAAAAGAGAGAAATAAAACTCTCTTTTCACAGTACAATTCTCAATCTACCAGAAAAAAACCCAGAGCTTACTCTCAATTTATGGAGCTAAATCTACTATGGTAAAACCAGAGCAAAGAAACATTTATTGGTCACCACGTTAATTAAAAAATATAATCACTATCTGTTAAAATAGCTTTTTAAAAAATCCTGTGATACCACACTGTACATCTGCTAAATCACCATTGTTTTTAAAATCTAGTTGTCAAAACAGGTTTGCACATGGTTTGATGCCTCCTTAAACATCACCTCTTTGAAAGTTAAAAGTACATTGGAGAGAAAATCTTTTTGCACTGAGATAGCAGGTAGAGACTTAGATATATCAAAGATATAATTGCCAACATTGAATTTTCTCCTGAATATTAAAGGTTATTCTGCTGAAGAAAATGAAGAATATTCTTTTCTGAGAAACACAGTTGGATTAGAGACTGAGAAATAAACTTAATTTTTCAGCTCACTTAAACTTTAGAAGTGCCAATGAACACTTCCATAAAATAGAATGTTTCACAAGCCTCACATGTGCTGTGTGTTACTGTAAATCAAGAACACCTATTTTTTAATACGGGAAATGGTCCCATACTGAGTAGTGAAATACTGAATGATGCTGGTAGAAAAATAATTAATAAGCATAAGGAAAACACTGGGATTTCATATGCAGGGTTTTGATTTTTTTTTTCTGCTTCAAATTTTCCTCAAAATCCCAAATTTTAAAATTCTTATTGGGAAATAAGGATAATTAAAATATTTTATTATGATAAAATTGGGGTTTCTCATTAATACAAAAAGAGTGTAATGCTAAATTTTTAATACTATTTTCTCTGATACACAGAAAATTGATTAAATTTTTAAATAAACAGTTTTAAGTAAAAGAGCAAAAGAGAAAAATATTGGCTTCTTTGCAAGAAAACTTAAGGGAAAGAGGTTTGTTCCTCTGAACTTACTTGAAATTAGTTGAATTGCACTTTCTGATGGAAAATTTCCAGAGAAAATTTCTCATCCAGGATAAAAACAGGTGCTTCCTCTGAACTGTATTTCCATGTTTAGGTTGATTTTCTTGATGTTTTGTTGTTCCTGAATATACAAAATAATGAAAGAAATAATGCATTCTTCAGGAATTTCCCAGAGGGTATTAAATTAAGCTAGCAGCACTGATACCTCTATTCATGTTGAAATAATTAACAATTCCAAGGATATTAATGATGTATTGTATGGGTATTTTAGACTGGATAGGATGAAAGAAAAAACCTTTTGGTGACTCTTGCTCCTACTAAAATTTAATTACCTTTACTTGCTGACCTCATGTTTTATGTAACAGTACACTCCAAAAATGACCTCATAAATGGTTACTTAATATAAAGGTAAAGTCTTCTTCTTTTTTTTTTTTTGTTTTACAAACCAGCACAGCATAAACAGGTTTTTTTTAGGGTTTTTTAAACTACATTTGCAAAGTATTCTTATAATAGCTAACATTATATATTCCAGCATTACCGGTGGGACCAACTAACTCTGAATTTAATTGAAGTCAGAATGCCTCACTTAGACAAGGTCACTTTTTAAAAGGTATCATTGGACAAGATTTTTGATTTTTCTTTTCTGAACCACCTAAAATCTCTAAAATCATTGACGAAGAATTTTATCTTTTCCATCAAATATTAGTAAAGACAAAAGTGAAAATGTTACCATTAATTGACATAAAATTTATGGATTATGATGATCTGTACTAAATCTGGTAGGCTATACCTCACTAGTACAAAAATAAAGGTAACTGCAGACAAAGAACATCAGTTTTCAGTAAATACTTAATTGTTTAATTCAGTAGAAACTTAAATGTTTAATTTTGCAAATTTAGAGAGATAGGGTCAAATTCACCCCTGATTTCACTGTGATCATTGCTGAATCTAGACTGTTGTTTTACATCTTAAAAGAAGCAGAGGAAATGAATCAGATTAAAATCTCCAAGCAATTTGAATATCAGAATAAAAGATATGACATAATGTGTTTTGCCTTCACTTAATCACATTAAATTAGATAAATATAAGAGCTAATAAGTAGGTACTGAAACCAAAAGATCTAAAGATGGAAATGGAAGCATTTTTAACAATAAAGCATTAAGCTGTTCAAACATACTGTCAAAGATGAAGACAATTTTCAACACCTCAAAAAATATTACCAAAATTCATCTGAAAAAGCACAGCATCTGTCGGAAGTACCCTACAGTCTTAGATATTAGGAAAATAAAGTATTTTACATTCACATAAAAGAATGCTTATGAAAGCCTGTTTTGAAAGGAAATATGGAACAATCTCTCCATATGATATATAAAAGGAAAATCAAAGATGTTTTGAATATTTTGCACTTTTTTTTCACAGTTCTCTCTTTTTTTACTACTTCTTTTGTTCATTTTAGCAATAGAAAGAACAAGAATAAAGAGGAAAAATAACTAGGAAATAAAGTAAATCAAGTTAAAGACTGCAGGGAAATATTTTTAATACAATTGCTTTTCTGAAAAAGTAGCATAAAATACAACATTTTTTAAAATTGGACTTTTTGCTGGATTTACAAATGGAGTGATGATTCAGAATTCCAGAGAATGACAAAGAGAAACAAATTTCCTAGCTATTTTACTAGAATAAATATGATGAAGAAATAATCCCCTGGGGAAGGTGTTTTCTGAAAGTCAAAAAAAAAAATTTAATATTTTCCTTTCTGGTAAAATAATTTCACTTCATAAGTGGGTACCTTAATGCAGTCTCTGAAAACATGCATGTAACACCCATTATTTTGCTACATTTTATATACAAAAAATAGACCAATGGGGCAGAAAGTACCGTCAACAACTAAAAACCTCATTTTTTGGACATCTTTCAGTGGCACTTTTCATTTTTTCTGGGAGAAGAAGTCACATATATGTCAATATAGCTCCTCTTCAATATATTTAAATCAGAGGAAGCATGGTTAATTTTTTAACTGAAGGGAAAGAATTCTCCATGGAAACATTAGAAATTGAGGACCTCAGATATTCAAACTTCCTTGGGCAAAATTTTTAAAATTGACTCTTATGTTTAGTGCATTTCTGTGTATTTCTAAGGCATGCACATATTTGTGAAGAGGTCAGGAATCTTCTAAGCCAAACAAATCAAAGAACATAGCTAGGCATTGACACACATTGCAAACCATTAAACAAATTCCAACACAGAGTTTTGTATTCATGAAGATAAGTTATATTTTTATAGATGAAACTACTATATCTGATATTTTCTGAACATTATTATGTGCTTTAGGGCTAGTATCCATTAGTGTGTATACAAATGTGTGTTTTGCCCTGGACAAAACTTTCATACTCCTCTTGAGTCAAATTTGAGTGTCAGTGTTTCCCTTGTAACTATGGGATGGGTCTAATGACCAGAGCATTTGCTGTGAAATATTGTCTACAGACATCTTTTTTAGAATAAGTAAATGTGGGGGTTTATATTTTATAAAACTGCCTAAGGGCATTTAAATATTTTTGAAGACAAAAACAACATAACAAACCTAAATATTCCCACAATGAGCTATACAAAAAAAGGAGTCCCAAACTTTCTAAAGTATCTTAATGAGGGTTAAAGGTCACTACTAAGTAAAACTGAGAAACAGAAAGGACCAGGATCCTGTTTCCATTTTAATGTCCCTCATGTTTATGTTTTGCTGTCGGCAGGGGAAAGGCTGAAACAATTCCACTTACAAGGAAGTTACAAACAGGCTGACTATTGCAGCTGGCTGGAAGAAAAAGTTTGTGCTCCGTAGGTCTAAGGTGAATGCAAGTTCACACAGACCAGACATGTGTTTAGCACTGGACTTATAGCTGACATTTCTCTGCAAATCCTTTCCTAGAACTTACAACCTAAGCTGTGGCCTGAATTCCAGTTCCTTTAAATTATGTTCCACAGACCCAAACCAATAACACTCAATTTTAATTTTAACTTCTTCACCATTACTAAAACTAAAATTTCATAGAGAACATAGAGAATGTTCAATTATAAAATGTGTTGTGCCTGCAAATAGCATAACATTAAAGAGAGGAAGATCTTAAATTCAAAGGTCCCTGGAATAGAAAACAATTGCTAATGATAGTCATCAAAGCAATATGGTGAACCTTGACCTGTCTTTAATCCCTTCTAAATTCTGAGTCCTAAAACAGACTGCTACTTTCCTGAATTTCATTTTAGTGTCTTGAAACCACTGCTATGATTCTAACAAAATATTTTCTTCTTAAAAATGTATATATTGCTCTGCTAAGCACATTCTGCTCCTACTGTCTAGAATAGTATGTAGTGTTGCACACTGAATTGTGAAAGTCTGTCTTTAATCAGCACATTCACCTTAAAAGCTATGGAGTGCACCAAAATCTCTTTTGTGGAATATGGGATTCCTTGGGAGACGAGTTCTCAAAAAAGAATAGTTCTTGACTGAGATATCAATAAATGAGAATGAACTCAGCTTCTACAATGACAGCCACCCTCAATGATCAAAATCCAGATATCTTGGTTAAACATGCAATAATTACATTATTTGACAGGTCAATTACACTTAAGATGAGATCAACATAAATTGACTTCTATTCAACAACAATGGAAGAAATCTCAGCAATCACTTCACTATGATCAGAAGATATAAAATGGATTTCTAAGTGGAAGAGATAAAATAAACAATCTAACTGTAATTATTATAGTAGCTATTCTGGAAAGCCTGTACCATCAAATGCCCCTTAAATACTCTTTCTTTAGTTCTAGATAATGAACAATACCCACAACTTCTTGTGAAGGTTGGTATAAAACTGATATGCAAATAGGTTATCATCTTCAAAGTTTATCAAAATACTTTTGAATTTAAGAAATAATATTTTACTGGAGAGAGATTTGTTCACCGACTATGCAAATATATCAACAGCAATATTTTTGTCAACAATTATGTCTGCCCTCAGTTACATAAGAAAGGTATTACTCAAAGGATACCCATGCATTCCTGAATGACACTAAGCAGTTTGTGGGAACTTGGGAACACTAATTTAGAAACAATATTTTTCTTTAATCTCTTTTTCCTGGTAAGTGCAACCAATGAGACTTGCACTACACTTGGTGTTTGAAGTCATCCTGAGAGATGGATAGGCCCAAACAACTACCTTGTCTGAGAGAAAAATAAATTAATTCATATATCACAGAGAAAAAACTCAGTGAAGTAGTGGATAAATAATCCAACAGAACTTTCATTCCTGTGCACAACATGTCTCAACAACTGATAAACTCAGGCACCACCTATTTCTATTGAAAGGTGCTTCTGCTCTTGATAGCTTGTTTCTGTCTTGCCTAGCCTGGATTTCAGTCAGTGTGTTGACACTATTCTACCGATACTTCTCATAAGGTTGAACATCTACAATGCCCAAATTCGGTGAAAATTTAACATATAAAATAATTTATTAACAAAATAGCAGCTCAGAATGTCTTATTAGCAAAATTTTAATTTTCTTTTTTAAATGCAGTGATAAAATTAAAGCTCATGGAAATATCTCTGGGTACCCTTAGAACTTCTAATGCCAGAATGAGTAACACAGCGATGGTCTATATGAAAGGGCAGTGAAACACTGCTTAAGAGATGAATCATTTCTATAATGTTCTGGCCAGGCTTCCTCCACTCTCCAGATTTTGCACACAATAAATACACATGCTCCACCAAAAGTCTTTAAGAAATTTCAGGCAACCCAGGTTTAACAGATAGTTACATTACCTTCCATGAACTAATGGAAGAAACTAGAGAAATATAATCAAATTTCAAAGGGCATATTTTGCACTGGAAACTTATTGACAAAGAAGCAAAATTACATATAAACCTTATGCAAATGAAAATTGTTAATCATAATTATACTATTGAGTTATATCTGACAATGCATCCCTATTAGCTTTGAGGAGGACATGCTCAAAATTAGATTTGCAGTTTGTTCAAACACTGCAGCCAAGCTCAGCAGCATGATGCTGGTTTAGTATACCATCCAATAGTATATACCTATGCTGTGTTTAGTGTACCATCCAATAGTATATACCTATGCTGTGTTTAGTGTACCATCCAATAGTATATACCTATGCTGTGTTTAGTGTACCATCCAATAGTATATATCTATGCTGTGTTTAGTATACCATCCAATAGTATATACCTATGCTGTGTTTAGTGTACCATCCAATAGTATATATCTATGCTGGTTTAGTATACCATCCAATACCATCCAGACAGGCTGCCTACAGTATGCTGGTGACAGCTCTTGTGGAAGACAGGGAATAATGTAGACATATTCACTGACACAGTTATTTAGTTAGTGTAAAACTGTCACAGTCATTGATTCCAACAAATCTTTGACAATAAAACCAATCCAGGAACTTTCCAGTGTTGTTTTGGTACCCTGTTTTGTGATGCTCAGATGTTCACCACAAAATCCTGTGAACACCCTGGAGATAATTTCTCTTTTCTTCATAAAATATGTCATTCTTTGTTCTGTGGTTTTCACAGCTCTCAATGAAAGAGAGAAAAATTATCCTTTGAACCAGGTTCTAAACTCCTGAAGAAATAAATAATAATGGAAAGGACCATAGGCACCACAGGGAAAAAAACACTTCTAGCATTCCTAAAAGTCCTTTTACCATGTACTCCTACTTACTTTGTAATGATTGCATGTTTTCCCTTCGGGCCCACTAAAGTATTTAATTGCAATTACACTCATTTACATAGCAGATGAGGCTAATTGCTGGTATTAGTTACCAAATGTATGCTTGTATTGTGAGGGTAAAAAAATGCCCTACAGAAAAGAAAAACGACTATGCCTCTAATTAAGGAGCTATGAGTCAAAGTGAGCTTGTTCAGAGATGTAAATATAGAATCAAGGGCTTTCAGAGTTCTGCAGTACATTTTATTATACCACTAGTTCCCATATTTCAGAGATAACACTGGCAGACCTCATAGTACATACAATGAACTATTCTCATTTTCTCAGAAGCAGGGATGATAAGTTCTACATAAAGGCTCAGAGAGAGAGATCAAGATTTCTAAAATTTTTGATTAGAAATAAATGTGAATCTCATGTCAGAAAGGTTCTTTGTCTATCATAGATACACTGAAGTTATTATTTGAAGCAGTTCCATCACCTATTCTTTTGGGCATATTCCCAGGAAAAGTCTTTTTTTCATATTATTCAGACCTCAAACTGTTTCATGTCAATGGACTTCATTTTGCATGCAATTGTACACAAGGACTTTTAAGATACTACACTACTAAAGTGAATGCAAGAAGCATCAGGTCAAGTGGAAACCCAGATGGATAACGATTTCAGCCTTTGGCCCTGGATATCATTCCTAATATAAAGAATTCTAAAAAGATTTGCATCTATATATCTATCTATATACAGAGAGAGAGGGTTAGTCCCGGATGGTGAAATGAAGATTTGTTAATTTTAGTTAGCTTCAGGAGGTCACAGTGAGAACAGAAGTGTGCCCATCAGTATCCTTTGGACAGGGTTGAAAAACTCCCTATACACATTTAAAAATTAACACTTTATCAAACTGTGCCTTAAATTTTTTCTTTTTCCTGGAATTGTACCAAAACTTGACAGCAGTTAAGCTGTGGGTGTGCAGAAGCACTACATATGATATTTACTATTATATTCCTTTAGGTAGTTTCCCATTAGTCTGCTATGCTTTGCCTGTGTTTAAAATTGAAATTATTTTGGGTTTTGGAATTTGCCACTTTGTCTTCCAATTTCAAGTTTCAGTCCTCCACCAAAGAAAAAAAAATCAGTCCCATGCAAAAAAAATTAATTACTTAAAAAACCTTAAAAAAGTGAATTTGATTTTCTGTTGCCTTTCATGCAATATAGTGTAAGTACTGTGTAGTATACTGCCATTCTCATAAAGACTTTAAATGATAAAGGGCTGATAAAAATGAGCAGCTATTGCTTTTGCTGTATTAGTTTTGTAATTCCTAAATGCTGCTTTATGCTAGTTTTAGATTTATCAGTTTTTGGTTACCTACACAGGTCATTTCATAAAATGAGACTGGCTATGAGCCACATTATCAGCTGCTCTATATTTTCTTTCCAAAAAGAAAAAGAAAAAAGTTTTAAACCCCCTGAAATACATTCCATGCATGTCAAGGTCTATGCCTTCTGAGTGCCTATTCTCATTAAAAATATACCTTTGTAGGACTAATCCCAAATGGTTTGATGACAGAGGTCATGCAAGTGTCATTTTTCAAACCTGTGTGAAAATCCATTTCGAGCCATCTTTCCCTCTTATATTTCACCTCATTTCTGGAGCACTTATGCAGCATACTTACTTAGCTAAAGCACAAAATGTAAACAGGACATCCTCTCAGATAGGAGATCCCAACATGTTGAAAAGTATATGCCTTAGTTCTTAATCAGTTCTGGAAAGTATCCCAAGACTTCCACAAAAAGATACTGTTTCTGTTAATGTGGAACATAAACTTAGCCCTTAACATAAAACAAAACCAAACAACATCTGTCCTTACAGTTTGATTGTTTGTTCCATCCTAGTATAATTATTCTTGCATGACAGCAGCCCCTGCAGGCTATAGCCTTGCTTACTCTACTTTGCCCTGAAAGCACGCCTAGCATTTAGAGATGAAAACACTGTCAGAACTAGTGAACATTGTTTTAGAAATGCTTAGTGCTACAGCACAGTCACATTTTTATAATTATCTGGGATTTTTTCACATAGAATTTTGTCAATCCAAGCTGACCAAGAAAGATTTGTGCTTCCAAAAACCACAGGTCTCTGAAGAAATCTCTGAAGATTCCAATGGGGAAAATGGTCATGGTGGAGAGATCAGTTTTTCACCCTCCCTGTTCATTCACAGGAATAAGGATTTCCTCTTATGTTTAATCATTTTTTTAAGACTTCTTTGCAGTTTTTTAACTAGTGGCTATAAAATCTAACACGGGCATAAGAAAACAGGGAGGACATGCTCTAGTCACTACCCGTGCAGGCAGTGCAAAGACAGTAGAAAGTCAACATGGGAAGCAAATGAGCTTCCAAAACAAAAAATTACTCAAGGAAGGAGGGTACACATCAGAAGAGTGCTGTTTCTCCAATTATACTAACTTTTACAATATTTTCAGTAGACGTAGACTCGGCACTAAAGCCATATGCAGTTTCATCCCATCCCAGGAACTAGTATATCCCTGACTGAACACATAACTTTATCTGGATCTGCAGAACTCCCCGAGGGCAGTACTACTTTGTCATAGCCACAAGGCTGCCTCTTTCTCTTGAGGGATATATGGTCTGCCTGGAAGACTGTCAGATCCAGTCAGGTGTGAAAACTTGGTCCTGCAGGGATCAAAATAATGTAACCTAATCAGAAATCACTAACACTAGAAACAGATTGTATCTTGTCTGCACTCTCTCCGTGGCGTGATTCAAATCCTTGCTCTGATCACACAAGACTTGGTTGAAGTTCACAGCTAAAGAGCTGACTGAATTATCATTGTTACCTGTGTGTCTGATCATAAAGTTGCAAAGGTTTTTCTGCTATAAACATCATTATGGTAGTAGTTGTAGACCTTCCCTACCTTTTTCTATGCTGTTCACACAGCATGAAAAAGTGACACCCCTTGTTTTTGTGCTAAATGTGGAAGTTCATGGCTCCTAGCATGTCTAGTTTCCCATTGATAGGTTTGTCTTTTTTGAGCACTATGGAGTTGGTGAAATGGCTCTCTGAGTCAAAGTACTTCTCTCATTTCATACTGTATTTTTGCTCTGAACCTTCCACAATTTCTGTGATCACAAAGGCTGTGATTTCCTTTTTCATTTTAGAGATCAGTTGCACAAACATTTCAAGTATAAAATTTAACAAAGTAAAATAGAGAATTTTCAAAATGAAAATGAATAGTTGCTTTAAGATCAGCAATCTGATCCTAAAGTTTGTTTATTTTTCAGCAAGGAAAAAAAATCACTGAAACTCGAGTCAGCTTCACACACAGTCTGTGTGCCTAAGAAATTGCTTTAGAACAGGATGGAGCTTTTGTTAAGGGACCAGATTTTCAGCTTTCCTCATAAAAGTATACAAAGGAAGACTTACCTCTAAAGACTCGTGGCTCCTAGGCAGATTCCTCACAGTCACAACTTTCCTTTTGTAGGAGACTCACTGTGAAGAGAACAGAAGCCACAGGTCACAGTTAACATAGACAATAGCCCCAGAAATCTCTGCCAAAATTATAAATTAATCACCTAGTCACTACTTTTTCCAGCGGTGACCCAAAAGTTAGCAATAAAAGTTATTAACATTCCGTGCTTTCTAAAAGCAGTGTTGATTCTATCTCTACGTTTGCCCTTGTAATGGAAGGAATGCTGTTACAAGTGAATAGTCCTCAGTTTTTCTGTCCTCTATTTATCTATGCTTAAAAGCAGATCATGGGATTTAGAGGGCAGATTACCCACAAGCTGTAGATTGTAGTTCATTCACTTCTGTATGAGCTCTGGCTTAACTCATTCAATATTGCCATAGTGGATCTGTGATGTGGAAAGAACAGAAAAACAAAGAACTGGAAGAAGGTAAAGATTTGGCACTGTCACCTTGAAATTTGTTGGTAGCCTAAGTGTCATTGTGCTTTTTAATGATAATTTCTTTGTCAGTCTTTAAAATTTCTGGCCTTTCAATTGCAATATTGCACTAACTAGCCCTATTGAAACACTCTTCGATGTATGCTATTGGTAGGGCTACGACACCCCGAACAAGCTGCTGTTTCAAAAGTGCTGTTTTTGAAAAAATAAGAAGAACAAAATAAAAGAGCAATTTGATTTATTGTTTGTTTAATCAAAGAGCCTAATTATTTTAAATTTCATGGTTTTAAGTTCTTTACATATCTGTCAAGTCTTCATCAAGGGAATTATCCCTGTCACATCTCCACTGTATTTTTGCCATCATTTGTATTCATTGGTTCATCAAGAATTGGGCACACAGTAAACAGGACTTGTAATATCTGAACATCTACTAATTAGCAGGGGAACCATACTCTTTTTGGGATTGTGCCAAACATCTGAGAGCTGGAAGTAAAAGGAGCTTTCCCTGAGAAGGCCTTCAGCAGCAGAAATCCCTTACAGCCCATAACCCTGAGAGACTAGAAAGTGCTAGCACAGGCCCCAAAGAGCATCAAGTGCAAAGGGATGTAGGCAGGGCAGCCAGGGGACACACTGATTCAGATGTCCCTCCTGAAACTTCCACTCTTAGGACTTCCATGGAAGTGCCCGTGGTGAGTGATTTAATGGGCTTTTCTGTTGTACATCCCCTCAGCAGGACAGCTGCGGAAACATCCCCTCCCCTCTGTAAAATGAATCATCCCTGGACAGAATGGGTGTAGCTGTTTGTGCATCTCTTATCATACTGAGGATGTGCTAATATCTTGACCTGCAAACCACAGGACCACCCAAACCTCTAGCAGCTTAGCTGAAATGATTCAGTTGTAATTTATCTTGGGACATTTCCTCTGCAGTATATTCACCCTTGAATGAGATGAAGAAGACACATAAATTTGCCCATTTAATTTAGAAATGAAAGAAGAGGATCAAGATTTTTTCGTAAAAAGCTCTCAAAAAGTGAGACTGATAGCACAAGGCATGGTCTCCTAGATGCCATACTCAGAGCAAGATGGAGATGGACAAAAAAAATTACACACAGTCACTTGACATGAAAGAAAGATTAAATACTCAAAAATGGGAAGTAGAGAAAGGACTACATGTAGAGCCTGGGAAGAAAAATCAGTCCTGGCAAGAAGGGTTTGCATGTCTAGACTGTTTCCCTATAGTACAATTTTCCAGACAAGAAATTTTGGAGAGTCTAAATCCTCTTCCTTGTCAGCCAAAAATTTTCTCTTTGGAGATCAGCATACAAATTGGATGAAAGCCTTATGTTTTGGCTGAAGGTATTGATATTACTCCGTGAAGATAAAGTTGTTGGAGAATGTACTGTGAAAAATATCCAAAAAACCAAAAAACCTTCCTTTAAATGTTCATGGTGGTTGCTGTTCACAACTAAGAGTATTTGTAAAAGCCAGAAAAAAATTACAAAATTTTTTACAAGTTCTGAAAAGTTCTCATCATATGCAATGTTTCTATTTTAATAAATTGGAGCTGCTTGCCAGAAGAAATCTGAACCTATATATTGGACATTACAGTAAAGTGTGTGTGCAAAAGGTAAAAAAAGTGTAACAACTAACAACAGGTATTTCTCTTAGATTCAGCACATCACACATTCAGTTAAAAGTGAATGTGATAAACTGGAATAACCAATATCTTCTGATAATTCGCAGCAATATTAATTACATTGACTGTCAGTACTGGGGGTTTTACACCAATAGCTGAAAGATATGTTTGATGTACATCATGCTATATTTGAAGAAAACCAGACGGTCTCTTTCACCTTAATGAAGAAAAAAAGCTAGAACTCAGAAGACTAAAGAGGTACTCCATATTCCCACTGCCAAAGAATATGTGAGGACTGTTAACATGAATTACATGATTCCTAAGGGAAATCAAGAGTCATGAGAGTTTGATATGTAGCAAGGAGCATGACTTATTATTTTCCTGCTTATCACAAGACCAATTTTATAAATACACTGGTCTAATATATCATAGGAGTAGAGTTTACAGGACTTCTGACTACTCAGAGAGACAGTTAAAGTCAATAGAAGCTGCAGGGGTTCTGCTTCCTGAAAATCAGTCACTGGTAATGTAAACCTCTATCAAGCATAGATCGATAACAGGTTTTTGAGCATAAAACATAAATGTCTTTTGGAAGATGACAAATTTAAACATACTCAACACATGTAGAAACCTTTTCCTCCCCTTTAAATGTAAGCACAAACACATTTTAAACCTAAATGCTTGTAGAAAACCAGTTTTTTTCCCGGTATCCAGCAAAAGCTGCATATTTTCAACAAAAAGCAGGGATCAAGTTAAAAAGTAGAAGACAGTTTTTGGACAAGGATGTACTGAAAACATTACCTTGCTAAAACAAAGGGAAATCTCCTATGTCAATAGCTCCCAAGAGATGTCCAGGATCGATAGGTTAGATCACCCTCATAGTCTCTCTAGGAATGCTCAGCTGTAACCATTTTCCTTTTGGCTGTACCCATCCACCCCTACTCTTTAAAGTACTCACTGAGTACCTGAAAATTTTGAAAGCCCTGCTCCTGCAATACACTGGGCTGAGCCCAATCCACATTTAGTGTTCAGCCAGATTTGTACCTTGTACCTGCCTGGTGTTGTCCTTGGCTTTCCCTCAATCTACTGAGAGCTGCCTGTGCACAGCAGGAGGAAGCATAAACCCAAAGCATATGATGAAGAGCTTCAACAGATGGGCTTTGGCAGATCTTTCTGCACTACTGTAAGATTTTACCCACAGATGACTGCTCTGTTTTTTGCTTTAACTTACAGCCCTATGGAAGATTTAGCAAAAAGCAGCATGTGTCCACATCTGAGCCTGTGTCATCTTAACTATTTTCTCTGATGGCTATGCTAAGGCATGGGGCATATATCTCCTTTATCAACACCTTCATTCCTAAATCTTCTTCAGGAATAGAAGACATGCAGACAGGTGTGATAATATACAAATTGTCATAATAAGAATGGTCAGAGCTTGTCTGAGTAAGGCCCAAGATTAAGCTCAGCTTCCGTATAATACCAGATATATTTGCTACCTGGGGATTACAGGTATATGCTGCAGTGGCAAGGGGACAGATATCTGTGATTTAATAACTGTTTGGCAAATATTCTGTGCGGTTCATTGATTCAAAAAAGTAAATGTGGCTACCAAGAGGGAGAGGAACAGTAATGGAGAGAGACACACACACATAAAGAGGGAGAGAGGGAGGAAAAAGAGGAGGAGAGGGTATGGGAAGAAAAAGAAAGGGACATATTCCATGAGTACATATATAACAATGTGATATTATGTAATGGCTTCAATAACTTCCCTACTCAGGAGATTAGGAATGTCACGATTTTTTTCCTAACCTGAAAGTATTTTTTCTGGGAAAAGGTGAAAAAGGCATTCTTTTTAAAGTTGTTGTGGGACTCTTAGGTGGCATTGTCTTCAGCTATATGCATATCCATGTATCTATGTAAACTGTAATTTACAAAACCATTCTGCTCCCCAGCCTATTGGCGGACGGAAGGAAGGAAAGAGATCAGTGGAGAGGAATGTTTAAATAGCTTCTTGTTTTTTACTCACAGGACAGATGGCGTGCAAACGAATGAAAAATAAAACCCCAACTGACATTGTAGAGCAGCTGTGCACAGTGTCAGCTATAGGAAGAAGTGTGGTCCACTGGATACACTGTTTTACTAGAAATGAGTGAGCGTGGGTTCTCAGCCTAGTTTGCTACATTCAAAATTACTGTACTTCTGTAAAAGAAGTCTCTGTTTCCCAGGTTCTTCATTATCGGAATAGAAATATTTAGATGCTTTGTGAAGAAAAGGACAGAGTAAATGAGGAGACCTCAGTTTTTGTGGGAAAGGAAATTGAAAGCACAAAACATTTTACTTAACTAATGAGTGGTGGCATTATGAAGAAAACTGGGCTTTTTCACTGCTGTACCTTTTTTTTTTTTTCAGTAATCAGTATTAATGTGTTATGATACACTTAATAAGCTCAAGATTTTGCTCACAGCTCCAACAATATGAGGTTCATAAAGTTCAAGGTACTACCCTGGAAAAAAGGAGCCATGAATTACTCATTTCCTGGGGAGTTTTACATTTTTTTCCAGAAGGCCAAGTTTTTCCTCTTCTGGTCGGCAAATATGTTCTGCAATGTGGTTGACTCTCTTCTCTTTCTAGTTGCTGTGCTGGTATTGTTCTCTTCAGACTATGTCATTACATGCCAATCTTTTCTGCTTTAAAGATGTTTTGGTTTGCTTGTTTGTATGCTTTTCCTTCTTAGTCATTGTCCTTAGGCCCCAGGAAGAGTTCACATAATCACTGTGATCACAGCTTAGTCTGAGAAGACACAGCTACCTCCCTACTTGAGTCAGAACACAAAATTGATGTGAATTATGTTGGTTTCCAAAGATTCAGGGCTCGCTGCAGGGATTACCTTGATTTTGATTGGGAAGATTCTTTTTCATACCTGCTATACTCTTTCCTATCAAGCCAGTATGAAAAAGCCAGGTTAAATTTTCAGAGTAGCAGTCAAGATAACATTGTGCCTCTCTCTGAAGCTTTGAAGGCTATCAGCATAAAAAGGAAGCATGTGCAAGTTTAAAGCTGCAATGATTGTGTTCAGCTACTGCCTCTTTGATATACTAGATCTTCTGTTTATCCGCTGGATTTGTGAGGGTGGGGAGGAAATATGGCTGTGATATGATTTAAGATGGTACGTAAAAGAGGAAAAGAGTTCTCCCTCCATTCTCAGGTTCTCTCTTTTCTCTGAAGGACTTCAGGATTAATTCTCTCCATGGGGATTTACACCTGAATGAAAGAACACCTGTGCTATTGCACTCTCATAGATAGTAATATATATCTAATTTACGTAGAGCTTTCTGTTTATTAATCTAAGGACACAGTTAATTTATCCTGAATATAGCAGTTAAGTGTGATGAGGTTCAGGGAATTTCTATGCTGTGAAAGATTTGTGCCATAAATTAAATTCTTATTAACTGGCTTGCCTAGTGTGCTCGTGGCATAAAGGGCCATGATATCATACAATGTCATTGGTAATAAAATAGGACACAGATATCTTCTTAATATTATCCAGTGAAATAACTCCATCATACATCATGTTATCAATATTTAAGATTCTCTAGGAATATAAATTATATTTGCCCTATATGTAAAAGTAAACTGCACGTGACATTAGACTAATTACTATAAAATAAGTGAAGAAAACTTGTTTATTATTGCAGTAGTGGTGGAAGTGATGAAGTGGTGCAAATGCAATGTTTATCATACTGTACACATTAAAAGTTATGACTGCACAGGAACATTTCTCAGTTAAATGGTACGTGTCAAAGAAAACTCTGCACCAAACAACAAAGAAAGGAATAAATTTTGTTCCATCATCTTTTTCTCTTTTTTTTTCCATTTTTTGAAGTGCATCCCCAGTGTAGCCCAGAGGATACTTTATTTATGTCCCTGCAGTTCAAGGCCTACAAACCAATTCATCATGTTTTTGCTGTGCCTCATCTGCTATAGATGAATGATCCCTCCTATAATTTTCTGAAGTCTGTTTGCCATTATGTAGATTAATGCAATAAATACACATATGTGTGCACATGTGTGTGTGAAAAAAATGCATTTGTGGAATTTACTGTGCTGTGTCCCACAGCCAATCCATACAGAATTTCAAATCTAGCACTCAGTAAGCACAAAGGTCTCTCCAGTAGCACACAGAAATTGTTCTATTAAGTTATATAATTTTTTTATTAAAATGCTATAAAATAGATATTAGCTTGCATAGTCTTTTGCATGCAGCAATTCAAATCAGATGTATAACTTCGTGTTCCATATATATTCCCACCATGGTGTGTTTAGAAAGCCTAGAATAAAGTAATAGACCTGGACTATTTTGGGGCTCTGCTGATTTGTTCTACAAACCTCTTCTGTACAATTATGAGTTTGTATCTACAGCTGAATGTGTTCTTTTAGTAAGTATGTGAAAAAGGACAAGGTTTCAGAAAAGGCTAAACAAAACGACTGTGAACCAAATTCTGAAAAAAAAAATATTTCACAAATAAATTAATAGTGAGGGATAGCTTAATCACTAAACTTAACAGGTTTAGTCATATGACCTTTCCTGCAAGCACAGGGAAAAATTGTCTTGCCCAAATAACCTCTCTGGCCTGAGTAGAATGAGTCGAGTTTGTATTTAACATGGGATTGAATATTTCCAGGGTCAGGTTTTATTTATTGGCTGGTGAGCTCTATGATCACACAAGCATTTCTGCCCTGTACATAATCTGATGGAGCAGATGTTTGCCAGTCTTCAATGTCTTACCAGTTTTAGTTTAAAAAAGCCAAAAGCAACAAACAAATGAGTACCAAAGAAGCTGCTCCTTAAAAATGCTAGCTTTTGAAGTCTTTCAAGTCCTGCTTGAAATAGAGTCATTAAGGTTTGTTTCTGTAGATATTTCCAATTCTTCAGGTATGTTCCATACACAGTTTAAGTCATTTGATGAATAAAAAATTGGAAAATACCAATGAACTTATGGAAAAGAATGGCACAGCATGTTAACTAAATTCATTTAAGGAAATTAAGTAAGAACACTTCAACAATTTCAGTTGCTTATATCTGGTCTAGAAATTGAGTTCTTTGCTCTCAGTTTTAGTAAGCAGCCTTCCTCACTGATGAAGTTATAAGATGATAATGTCATTCAATAACTCTCACACCCTTTCCTGCCATTTGTCCTGCGCAGGAAACTGAGGGTTTTCTTGTCGTGTGGACAGGGAGGAAATATCCAGCAACCAAATACTGACCCTTGCATGCAAACAGGTCCATATCCTCTTCCCGCCTGACAACTTCCTTCCTGCCTGCTAGGAACAAATCTACTTTTCATTTTCCCGGAGTTCTTTACACAGGCCACTCAGAATGCCCTTGGGTAGGGACAAATATTTTATTAATGTAAACTTCATCTAGCAGCTGGATACTTAGGGCAGCCAGGTCCAAATTCAGAGTAGATAATTCTCTGTTTCTTTTAACTATAGTGTTGCTGCAGCTGAGTCACTAAATGCTTTGTGCCAAGAACTCATACAAAGCATTTACTGGTATGTCTGACCTTAGCTTAATGAAGATATATTTTGCAATTCTGACATTTTGTGAAGGCTAAACTTAGGTAAGATAAATCCTACTGTGTCTTTCCACAGCAAATAGAAAGTAGAAGCCTTTTTCTTATGGTGAAGAATAGAGGTTTTATCTCCTGTCATGAAGTTACTGATCAGATAACAAAACAACCAACCAGCCAACACTCAGCTGACAGTTGATAGCAGAGAACCAATTTCATAGGGCTTAATTTTTTCTGGGTTTACCAAAGTTATTGATACTTTGAGTGAAAACTTGATTTCAAAATACAAAAGGAAAGCCCAGGCCATTGTCTGTCTTATTCCCACTCTTCAATTATCTGGAAACCTCTACACAGGTTTGCCAATGTGTGCTGATGGAAAACCTCAGAAGTCAGTAATTAAGTTCTTAAGAAATTCTGCCTCAGTCCCATAACTACTTTTCACTCTAAAAATAATTAGTTTACGCTTAGCCTGTATTAATTTTTTAGCAGTAATATCTATACATGTGAAACTTCCTGTTTTTCTTCTGCTTGTGCAAGCTACAAAATGAAAGTATTTTCAGGAGGAATTCAGACTGACATTTGTTAAAGTCTTTTTCAAAAACCAATAGCAAGAAACAAAAAACCTCCACCTTCTTACCCAAATATATGTAAAAGTCAAATTATTAAGTAACTGAATTTTTTGTAATTTTTATCAGGAGACTATATATAATGTGTAAACTATCAATAGCATATCACTATTAAGAAATGTTATATCAAATTGATAAAAAGAGACTTAATTGCCAGAAGCCTTTTATCTTTCAGGCCTACAAAGGGAATAACTCAATGGCAATAAAATCTAATTGGCTGCATTATTTTGGTAGAACAGAAGAACAGTATAATTGTTTGGCCTGTAGTTCTGTCCATTCTTTCAGTTATGTCTAATCTTCAATTCCTGTTTAAAGTGTTAAATGTCAGACTTCCCAGCAGAATGCACTGTGACTAGACATCTATTACTTCTCATCACTATCATTTTATCCCTTAAAAACAATAATAACCTGTTAATGCAGTTAATATTTATGTTGGGGCTATGCCTGGAGGAATCAGTCAGATGAAGGCAACAGTAAAATAATATAGATAGTAAGTACATAGCTGTAACTCAAGGTGCAGCTCAAACAACATTCAGAAATCCTTTGTTTTCATTACATCTCTATGCACTTTGTGATACTAAAAAAAAACAGAATTAACATGCGCTTTACTATTTATAAAGTAAAGCACTAAAATGGATGGAGCAATTACTTTTTCTGTCAAGCTTAAAAGTTTACTCACAGTTGTCAAAAGGCAGCATACTTTGAATTTAATTGTGCCCAGGAGAAAAATTTGTGATTTTTAAAATTTCTGCTTGAGGAAAAAAGATCAAAGAAGAAGCCCCATTTCCTAATTTAGACCTAAAACTTCACCTACAACTTCACTACATCTATGTGTTAAATAAATATAATATAATGGGGGAGGAGAGATGTCAGAAGTCTTCTTTTCTGTAATCTAAATTATCTTGTAATTCTTACAGTGCTATTATGATATTTGAAAACAAAATTGTAAATCATTAAATCTTATACAAAGATGGATTCAATCTACAAGTGAAAATATTAATAAAACAAATTGTTGACTTGAAATAAAAAATAAAAATAAAAAAAAAAAACTAAAATTCTCTGTAACTTTCCTAGAACTGATGATTAACGTGTGGCTTTTTTTTCTGACACTATGATTGTCATTGGCTGCAATATGCTTTTCATAGGCAATTGCTCCAAGTCAGGATAGTGCATTTAGAGAGGTTTGATCCAGCAGCAGTTATCATCATAATTCTACCCTTATTTACATATTACCTAAACATTTTGAAAAAACACATTTCCTAATTCATTCTTAAACCATTTCTTCTTTCTGGCCTTTTTCACACTATGCTTGTCTCATGTGTTAATAGAGAACACTGATATTCAACATTTCACTTATTCTGGTTACCTCATCAAGTTCAATATATCTATGGGCTGTCACATTATGTTATATTAAACTGAAAGTTTTATTTTTAAGGACTTTCATGTTTTAACATCTCTCTCCAGCTACCCACTGCAGATGCCTTGGACTGTTACTGCACTTCTGCAGTTCTTTCCCAAGGACTTGTTTTTCTTGATACAAATTTAAGAAATTAGCCATGTGATATAGACAGTCTGATTAGAAGCTGAAAATAAAGAAAGTCTAAAATTGTCTCAAAGAAATTACTTTTTTAGCTAATAGTAGAAGAAATTTAAACTGAATACAATCATTTTCCTTATCCTCATCTTTGTTTGACAGTCATCTTCAGTTGGATATCTTTCTTGGGTATATAAAGTACTATAAAAACCAGCTGTAAGAAATGTCAAGGCTTATAAATATAATCATAACTTCAGATCACTTAAAAATTAATTACTTAGTGGTGAAGATAGCTATTTTTACAGTTCTACAACTTTATTTTGCTCCATATTATTCCAGTGTGCCAGTGATCAAGCACATCAGTGATTGAGCTTCCCATTATCCTCTTCTTTTTTTTGCTAAAAAATAAACTAAAAAATATAAATTTGAAATCCAGGGTGTCAAATTACATCAGCTCTGTAGTTTATAATTAGACTGAGACTATCAAGACAGACAGCTCTATCTGTACCAACATAAAAAGAAGTCTCTCCCAAAGTGACTGAGATGTCAAGCGTGAGCACTTTGGTGTAAGAGAAGCTTGCCCATTTCTGCTCTGTACATAAGTAAAGGAATAATTTCTTTTACTAGCCAAATTATTCTAATCACTTTCAAATATTCCCCTTTTTAGGGAAAACGGTAGTAGAAACAAATTTTTTATAATATTAAACATGTACATTATACATGGACATATAAAACTGACAGGAGTTCTTGTGTGTAATATTTGAGCAACAATCAGTAATTTTTTCCCTAAAATTATAAAGCCTATTGTGTCTGTAATAAACTTCTCCTCTAAACCCACCAACATGCACTCACAGTGAAAGAGTGAATGATTCACACAGCATAATTTTCCAGCAGTGTTCAAAAATAATAACAAAATGATGCTTTAAGTAATAAAACAAGTAGTATTTTGTGACGTTCTCATTGGCACACAGATACATTTCTGTGATAAATACAATGTTTTTAAAATTTAGCTAACTGAAACCTGATGAACATGAATTTCTGTTTTGATTTGGTTCCTAATGAACTTGAACTGAAAGAAATGGAGTTATGAATTGCAGTGATAAAAAATTGATTTCTGCCACATGAGCAAAATTGTTTATTTTCATGGGTGACATAATTAGACTCCACATCCAAAACCAAGGAGAATACATTTCAATACATTATCTGTACTGCTTAGGTCGTGAAGTCAATCATAAACATTAACTGAAAGAAAACATTTCTTGGGAAAATCAAAGAAAGTACCATGGAAATGGCATAGTAGCAGAGGAAAGCTTGGAGTCTTTCCATACTAATTTCTGATCATGTGGAACAATGTCAACAACTCAACAGAGCACTTGCCCAACTAGTGCTTCTGGCCAATTTTCTGCTCTCAAAAATATTGAAATGTAACTGAAAAAAAATATTTAAGGAAATTCTGCACTTTATAGGATATAATCTCTTATTCATTGTAGAGTTTAAAGAGCTTGTAGAGAATATCAGAGATCACAAAAAATTCCATATGGTCATTACTAATAGAGTTTTATGGTGGTGCAACACATCGAACTGCGAGAAAAGAGCAGCAGACCTGTAGGTTATATCAGAAATTGTTCAAGGGTGAAGGCCTGCCACTGGTAGCTGTGCAGAAAATGGTACTGGCACCATACTCTTTCTTTCTAGCTGTGGAAACTGGAATTCAAATGCACAGACTCTCTGTCTTTTTGTTTAACCATCATGTTAATTCAATTTCGACAGCTATCGTCAGCTTTATGGTATGAATTCCAACTGGTTGGACTCTTATCAGAATTAGTTTTGCATGAAGTTCACTATTGTTTACTTATACTTTCTGATGATTTGGGATCTCAATGGATATAATTACCACCACTGCTGGTGGTATGAAGCACCTTTGTGTGAACTATAATCAGATAAGTAAGAGAGAAGTTTCAGAAGCCATGAAGGTGACATAATCAATCATTCATCTATGCTGTTCCTGCTAATTAGATGGTATAAACAAAATGGAACCTGATCAGCATAGAGAAACCCTGCACTTCCATCTGTCACTTCATTCCTGCCTGTTGGGATATCTTATTCAAAAGAAACATAGACCCTGGAAGGAACCTTGTCCACTCAATATATTTATTTTTTAAAATGGAAATGTCTCCAACTGCCTAAGAAGCCTGATGCTAATGATTAATGACTGACTACTGTTCTACCTGCTATCAAGACAAGTATGGGTAGCCTGCACAGCCATTATAGAAGTACACAAAGATAAATCCTGTGGTTTTAATAATGTAAATGAGCATTGCTGTTTGTAATGTTTTTAGACAGGGTAGAGTGCAGTTGGCAATAAAACTACCTATGTCTGCTCGCCCTTCTCATCACCATCTTCCTGAAGGAGGATTGCAAATCATTAGGGGCATTCTTCACAAGAACCACACTTTCAGGCATGAGATTTATTACCCAGTAGGAGTCGTCTATATGCAAAGAATTCCTTCAACTACCCTCCCTCCCAAGGACATCTGATGAAGTAATAACCATTTTAACCTGCTAAAAGCATTTCAAAGGAATGAAAGAGAAAAGATGTGTCAATGGGAAATGGCTGAAGTAATGTCCCTGTAGCTTTTAGAAGGGTAACGTTTGACTGATGGCTGTCCCAAAAAGAGAAGAAATGTGTGCGTCATTTTTTGGATAACCTATGTCACCCAGGGAGATTCGAATGAATCTGGTCTTTTATATTCAAGACATGTTAATTCATCCTTACCATGCAGTGTGTTTAAGCAACTTACTCCTGCAGTTTGTTTCTTTGTGAGTACCTTTAATGCATTATAAAGTAAAAAAATTTTAGCTTAGTATGTCAGAGGTTTCCAGGAAAAGCTTGAAAAATCAATAGTGTAAAAGCACTAGGAATTTGATTTAAAAGGTGTACTACTTCTTTAGTGCCAGTCAAGGTTTAAGAATGGTACTCCTCAGTTTAGTGTTCCCAGTGAAATTTCAAACCACACAGAAGCTCACTCACTACTCATCTCCCTCTACTCCTCTCTCTTGCCTTTACCTTTCTCCTCAAGAACTGGAAGCACAAAAAGTAAAGGTCAGGGGTGGCGATAAGAACAATTGACTGGAAATAGTGATAAGGAAAAAACCCAGCAGCAATATTAATGACAGAGAGTAAGAGACAATAAACACTTGCCCATCCTGGAAACCCCCAGCAACAGAGTACTGGACCATCACGCCTTCCTCACTGCTCCCTCCAGCTGGGGGCTGGAGTTACCCAGCCACTCCTGCCATCCTGGGACTGGCACCACTCTTACTCACCAGCAGGAACCTCTTTCACAGGAGACATTGCTCCTGCCACCCCTGGAAACGACATGAGGTGATAAAGAGTAACTCCAGGTCCTGGCCATGACCCTGCTAGGGAGTGCAAAAATTAGCCCTGTCCTGGACAGAACAGGGCAGTGGCTCTCAGTAGAGGATAAAAAACCAGTATTATTTATTCATCTGGGGGGACTACTCACTATTACATCAAGGGACTTTGAGCATGATAGGAGACATCATTTGCTAACTCTGTTAAATCTAGGCATCTAAAATAACTACTGCTGGAAACTGAGTTTCCAAGAGGGCCTGGAATGGTCACTAGGATCACAGAAGTTCAAGCTTTAGAAATCAACTGCACAGTTAATTTCTTCTGAATCTACTGATAATGCATAGATTCATAGCTTTTCAAAAGACACTGAGAACTGAGTTGTTTGAAACTGATTTTTGTGTGATCACTGTTTATTCTTTCTCAATTAAAGTCATTACTTCTTGACATACATGGGGACAAATCCATAATAACTGACTCAAATGGACAGTGAAATAAATGACTAAATAAAAATTTGATATTCAGCATTTACATTTCAAGAATAAATAATCTCTTTTATGTTAAAAAATATACACAAATTCATGACCCATAAAATTTTTACATGTTAAAAGATAGCAGAATGCTATTTCTAATTCTTATGTTTAAATATAGCTTTTTTTTTCCCCAAGTAAAGATTACATAATAACCTTTTGTAGATACACTACAGAACATGTCATAGCTGGACTAACATAATGGAGTGTTCCGAGCTATTAAATTAATGAGTCGTACTGAGAAAGAAGTACATCAAAGGCTACCACACTTTCTGATATGAAACATGCATTCCTGTGTTACTTTAGGAGTTCTGGCACATGGAAGGACAAAATCTGCACTAACAATCTTTACTTGTAACATACCTGTCTCTGGGCAAGGGGCAACTAAAAACTACATCACCAGAATTTCTGGTTCAGGGTCAAAGTTGATATAAATGATAAAGAAATTCAATCACCAAGGAGTTTTTCTAAATGGTTGAATGACAAAAGAAGTTAATCTAGCTTTCATGATTAAATGAGAAGAGGGATGATGTTGTGAAAGGAGAAGCAGATATAGGTAAAGCTGTGAACACTAACTTATGTGTCTTAGTCTTTATTTTATTACACACATAATAAGCTTCTGGATTCTTGACATCCAAACTATGCTAGTTCTCATTCAGTCCCATTGATTTATCGATGAGCTAATTACAGCACCACTTTCATTTTCTCTGTGCATGGCCAGAAATGCATAACCTTCTTTGTAATATAAAAAACTCCTGTCTGGTCCTCAATTTCTTTTTTCATTGAAACAGTAACAGCCTCAATTCTCAGTGACGAGTTTGTTTTCAGTGGTTCTGAGGTATTTTAAGCCAAGTATGTGCAGGTTTGGGATCATGCATAATAGTATGTTCACATCCAATGACAGGATAATCAATGACATGATAAATTGATGTTGGATAAAGGAAGAACTATAAAGACCTTACAGAACTGAACGTTTCCAGAAATTGTGATCTGCTGCATACATAGTGCATTTTAAACATGTTCGTCTCTGCATTTCTAATTCCTATATTTTCCTAGTGCTAATATATGCTATGGCAGACTTGTATAATGAAAAGACCAAAAAAAAGATACAAATGCTGAAAAGTCTATAAGCTATTTAATCACAGCTCAGTTGTTCATCTGTAAGGCATCACTGTTGAGCAGGGTGATGAAGGAAGGATTCATGTGTTAAGACATATTATTGGGAATCTGAAGATCTGGCTTCTCTTCCTATTTCTTCAGAAGATTTTATGCTCAATCTTCAGCATATCATTTTGGGGTTGAATCAAAGCCAAACATCATGACAATCTTTATTTCTTGGTGTTAGAAATTTTGTTGTAATGGAGATGGGTAATCGTGATGAAATTGTACCAAGGATTTGTTTTACATTTGTTGTGATGTGCTTTCATAACCCCAGATGTCAGAAAGTGTATGTGATGTATTTGTTAGTTCTGTTTTGTTTCCCATTTTATCATCAGCTAAAGGACATAATACATTTTAGGAAAGGCTTTAAACGAATACAGCAAAAATACATGAAGAAAAACATACTAATGCCAGTTCACAGCAAATTTCTGATAACTGAACTATTTTTTAGACACACAGGAATATTTATCATTCCAATATATTAATTTTATGCAGGAAGTTTGACAAATAAAACCTAACCTGATATTTTCTT
The DNA here is from genome assembly GCF_028018845.1 of Melospiza georgiana. NCBI lineage: Eukaryota > Metazoa > Chordata > Aves > Passeriformes > Passerellidae > Melospiza > Melospiza georgiana. The sequence goes on from NC_080435.1 coordinate 34,667,252, forward strand.
TCATTTTCAGTTTTTGGTAGAAATACCTTGGTGTGATATACTACATAAATACTCAGTATCAAACAGACACTTTACACTTATTAACTATATGTTAGCTTTCACCCTCTATCTTTCCACATGCATAGGAAATAATATGATGATCATTCAGGGAGTAGCAAGAGTGGATAATGTCCATGATCTTTCCAGTCTTTATATTTTGAAACTTTTTCATCTTAAACTTTCAAGAATCTTAAACATGTTTCTCAAAAACCCTTTTGAATTCTATAGAACAGGAAATGCAGAATCCTCTACTTCTATGCTGCTCCTAAAAGAATTGATGGATAAAAAAATTTACAAATATAAACATTACCATCAACACACTCATAAAGTCTTATACACAGTTGCATTTGTAAAAAAAAAAAAAGAAAGAAAACTGTATAAAAAGGATGAATTATAACCTTTAAAATAAATTTAAAAAATCAAAGCAAATCATGGAACATGTGTTTCAATTAAGATGAAATAAATTGGTTGAGTACATCAAAGACAAATTCTCTCCTGCAAAATTAATTTAAAGCAAAAATGCATTCTGTGGTAAGAAAAATGGCTGAAGATGTTGTTTATATACATTTAAGGTATGGCATCTTCAAAACATCTTTACTGCAGTTAGCAAAATATTTGCTCTAGCAAAGACAATCAACAGTAGGCCAAGATTAAATGAATTAAAAGGTCCATTTTATTATCTGTCTCCATTTTACTTTTAAATATCTTTTTGAGAATCTAGTTTTCCATCCAGATAAATTAGACTGAGGTAATTACAATTTTCCTATGTTCTGTGGGAAATCAACAACTGAAAAATACTGTCATAAATATATGAAATTAATATTGTGAAAGGCATGCATGGATACTTTTTACTTGCTGCACAAAACTGTCATGCACATGGGTTTTTCTTGCATATAACCACAGTGTAAAAGATGACATTATGAGAAACCTTCTGACAAATTGATTAATAATCTTGAGCTGCTGAAGTTCAGCTGAGTGAGCAATTAAACATTCCAAACAGCAATGAACCTTCAGAGATAATTTATGATAATTTTATGCACAAGAGCTCAGTGGCTTTTTAATTTGATAGAATGTTAGTAGCATAGATTTCTAACAAGGGAGTTTCAGTGCTCCATACATCACTGAGATTACTTAAACATTTCAAATGTGGTTGATGAATGAAGTTTCCTGAGATGTGAGAAGATACAGAAAGTGTCAGAAGGTTGAGATTATTCATCATATCAATTATTGAAAGTGGATGCATTGACATCATACTCCCAGCTCATATTTTATGGCCATTATAAAGACAGAACAGAAATAACAGACTTGGTGAACTGCAGAACTGCCAGGATATCCAGCTTCTTCCCTCTTTTATTCTAGCATTTTGCTGTCACCACACAATATTAGCATTTCCAGGTGTTTCTTCCAAAGTCGTTCATAATACATAGCAGGAAAACAAACCCTTTGAACACAACCAGCCAAATCCTGGAACATGGCACATGATGTGATTCCTGGGGTTTTCTGTGCAGGATCAGGAATAGGCTTCAGTGATCCTTTCCCACATCCTTCCAACTCAGGACATTCTACAAAAAGCATCCCACACAGATCAAGAGAAAAAAAGTTGATTAGAAATCCTGAGCAGACTACAATTATTCTGCCAGAAATACAAATATTGTATCATTTTCTGCTAAGGGAGAACAGGCTGCCCTTAATTCTTCCGCTATTTTTTTTGTCTTGTTGTTGCTTTAAAAAAGCTACATTCAAACAGTCAAATATTTTTAATTCCTAGAATATTTCCCATTCATTCTTTTATTACTTGTTTTGGCAAGTAAAATATAATGTTTTAATCTTGTGTTTCTGACATACTTATGACAGTTGGAAACACAGTAATCTAAACTAAAGTAAATAATGTAAAGGGGCTCTTTTTATTGTATGAACAAAGATAAAGTCTCTGCTTTGAACAGAACACTGAAGCACTCAGATACCACATGTTTAAGAGAACAGACAGTTGGTGAGTTATTTGTTTTTAACACTACTATAATGATCCTGACAATAAATCATCATTTCACATATCCAAACAGTTATCCTTTCATTCATGCAAAGGAAAGAATGCTGGCAAATAAAAGCTAAAAGAGGCAGAAAAGCATTTCTAGAAGGGCAACAGCCTGTTAGACTCCTTCATATGAAAGGTCATTTTTATAAAGCACTATTAGTCAACACACCCCTCAAAGCTCAGGATCTATGCAGGCAGTTTGAAGACTGATAGGTGGGAGAGTGGGAGTGTTTGTTCAGACCTTGTAGTTCAAATCTTACCTCAGACTTGAGCTATTAGTCTTAGGCTAATGAAAAGAATCGTCTGACCCTTCATATATATCTTCAACATTATTGTTTCAAGGGCTGATTCCACTGCAGCCCAAAATGCAGTTATGAAACCTATCATCATATCAACCCTTGATGAAGGCAGTCAACATCAGCAGAAGAATCACAGAAATTGGTAAAGAAATGAAGTTCCATAGATGTGATGATAATTTTCTGAAACTCTCACTAGACATTACTGAACAAATGCAACAAAACTGGCAAGCAGCTTCTATGTCCACCTAAAGACAAGTAGGACTGAATTTGTGGCATTGAGGTTATTGTCCTTGAAAAGTTTATTTTAGCTGAGTCAAGAGTTAGTTCCACTCATGTCTAAATAAAGAGAATCATTTTCCCAAAAGGATATCAAAATAAGTCCAAACACTAATCATGGAGGAAAATTCTCTCAAGAGGAAAGTAAATATCTCCAAACTGTGTTAAGCAAAAGTAAGTTGATATAAGACCACAAAACTTTGAAAATTTGACCCAATGAAAAGATTTAAAAGTGTATTTTTTTTTCATCTACAGTATAGATTGAAACAGTTCTCAAAACCAAAAAGTTGCTATATCTAGAATGATATTATAATCTCTAGTACACTGTGACAAAAAATGAAATCTTAAAAAAGCAAAAAAAATTCAACTATCACGTGAGCTTACTCTGAGGACAAGGTATCTACAAGCAAGCACTTGGCAAATTTCCATTAGAATCTTTTATGAAAAAAGTTACTCACATGCCTTTCATAAATTGCAAGACTATAGAATCACGGAATATTCTGAGTTGAAGGGCATCCACAAGGGTCATCAAAGTCCAACTCCCCACCTGAACAGGACAGTCACAAGAATCACACCATGTACCTGAGAGCACTGTACAAGTGCTTATTGAACTCTATCAGGCTGGTGCTCTCATCACTTCCCTGGGGAGCCTGTTAATATCTTTGACCCTTGTTAAGAATTGGGTATTGATCTAGGTAAATTTCCATGACCTCTGTCTCAATTTAATGGTATACACTGTTAATCATTCTGGTGGCTTGCACAATGCACAATCTTGTAACCTCAGTTCTCCTGGACTACTAAAATGGCAGCTCCCTGACTCCCTGGGAGCTTGTGGACAGACAGGTAGGTACGAACACAAAAAACTGACCTACATATCTTCTCTTCTAGGAATCAAAAGCTCTCCTGCCTTTATTCTGAAACAGCCTGTGATTATTATTTTTTTTCTTACTCAAAAGGGTCAAATTTGGTAAGAAGAATGGGCACTGATGTAAAACACCCTCACCTACAAAGTTATAGTTCTACCACAGGTGTCATTCTTGTACGCTTTGATCCCATGCTCATAAATCTCCATGACAATGCCTTCTGGAATGCAAAACAGCTTAAATTGCAGTCACTCCAGAATCTGCAGAGCACTTGGGCATCTCATTTTAATGCACTCAAATAATAGAAAAGAGAAATGGTTCACCTGACACAGGGACGCTTCCTAAGACAACATCTTCAGTGAAGTTCCACCAGTTGCTTTTTTTCTTCTTTTTCAGCTAACATCTTTATGGAGGAAAAAAGACTTTAAATCTTTTCTCTTCAAAATTAATTAAAATACAGTAATTAAGAAAATGATGGGAAGAGCGAAATTCTCATCTGAAAATGTGTGCTGACATTAGGAGAATAAATAAAATTAGAAGAAACTAGGAGAATAAATAAAATCTCTGAAGAAATGTTAGACCTGCCTTCAGTGTGTCAACGCAGCCCTACTCATAGAGACTCTTTCAATGTTTTCATAATGTGCCAATCAATGCTCAAAAGTAGAACTATTTGTTTTTATTCTTCAAGAGGGATATGCAAAACAATTCTGAAGTTGTACTTTACTAATATAAGGTAATGAAAATAAAATATTAAAAACATAGTAAACTCTATTAGAGAGTTGAAAAGCATGAAAAGTATGAAAAGCAGTGCATACCTAAAACTTGTACCTATAGTACTCTTTTAACAGTAATATTATTGCATGTAGCTTTTGGCAACTGCATTTGTTATTTTTCAAGCAAAGCTGGCAATAACTCAAAGGCATGGAAACATTGGGCAAACTCCAGCAGCCCCTTTCTTAGGCAAGATGTCTATTTAAATGAAAGATTTAACCTACCTTTTAATAGGATAAAAATGAATTACAAGTAGAGTATCCTAAGCTCACTGCAAAATAGGATGTCTTCTTGCTTGCACTATTTAATGTTTTGATTTCCCATTCATTGTTGAGGCCTTAACGAGCATCAGTTATTATATGGTGGCGCAGTTCCAACATAAATCATGTAACCTCCTCCTCTTTATTGATTTATATTAGCATTTATAGATGGCACTCATTGTCTTTATAGCGCCTGAGATCTCACATTAATTAAGTTCAAATTAAAATAAACAATGAAACGCTGAAATATCCTGCAAGGTTTCTTGCCTAATGCCTGCATTCAGTTTAGACCTCATATCACTGTCATTCTAGAGATTCCAACTAGACAAACCAAATTAAACCAAACAAATAAACACAGCAAAAAAAGAAGAGCAGGGAAGACATGCATTCAGTCTTGAAGTTACTATTGAAGAGTTTTAACAAATTATAGTGTCAATACTGTATTGGATATCAATTTATTTGTGCAGTAGTATTATATGTAACCCTATATATCTCAGCGGTATCTTTCTCATGAAAATATTTCAATCATTATTGGAGAACAGTACAATGTATTTTCCCATCTCCAAGAACTCCAATGTTCTTCGATGCACAGTAGCTTGCTCTTTTTTTTTTTCCCCTCTGAGAAGACAAATTTATACCTTATTTATATTATATTCATGTAATTCTCAATCAGTCCTGTTGATTTAATCACATAACTATATTTAAGGGTAAATAGTAAGCATTCTGAACAGTAGCACATGACTGCTACAAGAACTTTCTTCCAAGCCAAAATGGCAATCTTCAATTTTTCATAAAAGCTATCAATATATAAATGTCATAAATACTATAAAAATACTAGAATATTACAGAAGTATTATAATTATCATAAAAATGGTCCTCAAGAGCATTTTTCTAACTCATATAGAAAATTCAATATTTATTTCAAATTGGAAACTCTCACATCACTTAAGCCTTTCAACGAACAATTTCTATTAATTTAAACTGAAAACCTCCCCTGGATGTATTCTGACAATTTTAAGAAATGTGGGAAGCAGCTACTCACTGTGTAGCTAAGCCTTAAGACATTTGTCTAAAAAAATATATCTGACTCTCTGTCCATAAATCTAGCCCTTGTGCTAAAAAAATCTGGGCAGAGATTTCTGCCAAGCAACATGCTGAAGCCATTGTTGGAAATAGTAGGTGGGAGAGAGTTCCCAGATAAGCCAGAGTGCTGCTATGGCTTGTCCAACTCTTTACAGCCCCACTGTTCTCATGGATCTCACATCTTTTGCTCTTCCTATAGCCTAACCCTAAGCGTGGGTGGACACTTCTGTAGTGGGACATGCAGAAGCCCCTTGTGAAAAAGGCAATTGGGAGAATTCTCACAGAAGCCCCCACTTCACTTCCACAATCTTTTCACCCTTCCTATGGGTCTCACATGTCTCTCAGGGAACAATAAAGGCAGTTAGGCAAAAGAGAATTTGGAAGAATATAATGACAACATGACAGAAGCTGTGGCCCCACCAACAAAAGGGCTCAGTCTTGTCAGGAAGCCAGGAAGTCATCCCATGAGTCAGGGTCACAGTCCACATCAGCAAGGCCCAATCACAGTCTCTGCATGGCTGCAGAGTAGCTCAAAGCAGACTCGGATTGAGCCAATTGTGAGAGACTGAGACAAATGTGAGAGCCAGTACTTAATGCAGCTGCCAGCCAGGGAGGTGGAAACCCCTCCCGCAGCTTCTTCCAGCTCTTCCTCAAAGAGCTGCAAGGTCAGTGGAGGCTTCTCCAACAGATCTCACCTGCCAGAGATATCCTCCCAAGAGGTAAGAGGATAGTTCTCCTAACTGATCCTAAGTCTTGGAGGAAAATTCTGCCCCAGGATGTACTGAAGCCGCAGGGGAAATTCTGAGTTGGGAAGGTGTCTTGTAGCAGTCTTTTCTAAGGTCACCAGCTTTCTCCCTCTCCCTAACCTAAACCTAGTCCTAACTCTAACCTGGTCTCAGAAGTTTTAGTAAAATTTTCATTAAGAATTCTTGCTAGTCCTTGAAAAGTAACTATTCTTTACAAAAAAAAACACCATCAAAATAAAAGACTGAAGCTTTCCTTACCTACTTTAACTTGTGTTATTGTTTTAAATGAAACATAAGCTATGTATATGGTTTCTGTGTGTCATGCATTGTATTTCCTGCTAGGTGATGGTATACTTCCATTATTGCTTTTACCTCAAAGTGATCTTTAGAGTGTTCTTTATGAGATGTCAATTTTCAGAGATTTCCTGCTGTGATGCTGCAGTTTCTTGTAAAGACCACAATTTTGATCTGAATATTTCAACTGTTTCTGCACAATTATGAGATAGTTAGGGTAAAAAAGTTGTAATTAATCTCTAATTTGGATTTTGAAACCTCTGTTTAAATTTATTTTATATTTAAATGCTTGTTTTTATCATGATACTTCTTTAATTAGTTATTCCAATTATCTTACCATTGTAAATAATTTCCAACCAGTAAGTTATCCTGACTTTACTCCAGGAAGAGAGAACATATTGAATCTGATTGAAAGCAATGGAAGTTAAACCAAAAATCTAGCATTAGGATCAATTAGAAATTCTGATTTTACTTTGACACATTTTTGCAATGCTGCAAAATCATTCTCTTGGACATTTTCTTACTCCATGTGAATGAATTGAATTGTGATGTCTAATTGCTGTTGGTTTACTAAGTGACAAGGCATTGTTTCAGTGACAAATATTCTAATAGATTAAAACTGTTAGCACATTATACTTCTCTGAAATTTATTTTTAGTTTCAGCAAACATTAATGCCAGTGAAGCTAGATTGCCTCAGTATCTGCAGAAATGAAAACAAAGGAACTGTGAAGATTTCTGAATCCAGCTCATTTTAACTCTAGCATGATGAAAGTAGAGACAGCTTTTTGTACTCCTGATAAACTCTAAATATTATGTTTGGTTTTTTTTTTTTTTCTCAATAAGAACTGATGCATGGTTACAGACTCACAGCCTCAAGAAACATAGCTTATATTTTGAAATCCCGGTTAAACACTTTAAACACCTGAGTACTGACTCAGACAGATAATTGAACAGACTTCACTTTGAACTCGGGACTATCCTTCCAAGTAACACTGTGCACTTGCAAGCACTTGCAAGACTGAACCTTGCATTTGTGGTTCTGGAACTGTTCAATATCTAGTTTTAGATTTTTCTTAAGGAAAAAATTAGTGAAGGTTATTAATTTTCAATCAGAAGATTAAGAAGATTGATTTGTTTTCTGTTTGAAAATCTGTTTCTGTTCTGTTTCCTTTGTATTTTATCATACATCTATTCTGGACTTCTGAAAAGCCTTGGGCACAGTCCCCCACAGCATCCTTCACACTAAACTGAAGAGACATGGTTTCATTGGGTGGACTGTTAGATGAATAAGGAATTGGTTGGATGGTCACATCCAGAGGGTAGTGGTCAATGGCTCAGTGTATTGATGTCCATCAGTGACAAGCGGTGTCCCTCAGGGGCCTGTTATGGACCACTGTTATTTCATTTCTTCATTAATGACACAGACAAAGCCATCAAAGACAATCTCAGCATGTTTGCAGATGAAACCAAGCTGAGTGGTGTGGTTGACACACCTGAAGGAGGATGGGATCCATCCAGAGGGTCCTGGACAAGCTCCAGGAGGTGGTCATGGCAATCTCCTGAGGTTTAACAAGAGCAGGTGCTGGTGCTGCTCCTGGGTTGGGGCACGCCCCAGTCTCAGCACAGGCTGGGGATGAGCAGCCCCAGGGCAGCCCTGCCCAGAGGGACTTGGGGGTGCTGCTGGCTGAGAGGCTGCACATGAGGCACCATGGGCACTGCCAGCCCAGAGAGCCAAACGTGTCCTGGGCTGCAGCCAGAGCAGCGTGGGCAGCAGGGCCAGGGAGGGGATTCTGCCCCTCTGCTCTGCTCTGCTGAGAGCCACTGCAGGGCTGCACCAGCTCTGGGTGCCAGCACAGCAGGGACAGGGAGCTGCTGCAGTGACTCCAGAGGAGGGCCACAAGATGATCAGAGGGATGGAGAACCTCTCCTACAAGGAAAGGCCGGACAATCAGGTGTATTCAGCATGCAGAAGAGAAGGCTTTGGGGTGACCTAATTGCAGCCTTTCCGTAGCTGAAGGGAAGCTGCAAGAAAGATGGAGAGGGACTTTTTATAAGGGCATGTAGTGATTGGACAAGGGTGAATGGCTTCAAACTGAAAGACAGTGGGTTCAGGTTAGATATTAGGAAGAAATTCTTCACTGTAAGTGTGGTGAGTCACTGGAACAGGTTGCCCAGAGAAGCTGTGGATGCCCCGTCCCTGGAAGTGCTCCTGGCAAGGCTGGAAGGAGTTCTGAGCTTCATGAAAGGTATCCCTGTCCACAGCAGGAGAGCTGGTGCTCCCTTTAAACCCAGGACATTCTGTGCTTCTATAATAACATACATATGATTCACTTTAAAATATATTTTTATACAGAATTCAAAAAGAAATACAGAAAAAGATATAATATACATACTTTAATAATTTTATAAAAATTATAAAAAATCTATAAAAATTCTGAAATCACTAAGATTATTAAGCATATTATAAAAGAAAGCCTCAAAGCATTGTTTTGAAAGTCCAGGTGAATACATGAAAGAAACCATATTATTTTGTGTGACATCCTCCTGATGTGAGAAAGAACAAAAAAACGTGGATATCAGTGACAAAACTTCCCTTAAACTCACTTGTTTCATGATCATGTCCTAAACAGCAATATTTTAATTAAAAAGTGAGAATTCTTTATTTCATTTGGATGCTTGACGGAGCTGTCAGGAAGGAAAAAAGTGGCAGCAAAAAAAAAAAACTACAGTGATTTCTCTGTTAGTAAACAAGAGTGATTTCACAATGGACCCTATAGAGGGTGAAGTAAGAAATTGAATGATGCACTTACAGAAAGGAAAAAGAAAATGTTTAAGAGACGTTAAGGACATTTTCCTTCAGTCCCTGCTATAAGAATCTGAGAGATGGACTGATGTCCACATTTCACCAGGTTCAAAAATATTTATTTACCACATTCACATCCAGACCTCGCTTCCAGAGAAGACAGTGATACCAGTAGTATGCACACACAGAAAACCATATTTTTTACGTAATACACTAATATTTTCCGCAGTGTGTTTCTACTGCCTGTGTTCAGCTGACATCTTGGTGGAGGTACACAAGCTGGGAGTCAGGCCCCCAAAAGGTACCTTTTAGAAGACATACATACAGTCATTACCTTGGCAATAGATGCACATGAAAGTTCTTAGAGGAGATTTTTTTCTCACATATTCTTTTTTTTTCACTCTCATTGTTGGTTTGTATCTATATGTATGTTCAGGCTACAAACTTTATCTATCAAACTACAGCTACAAAGTTTCAACTGTGACTTTTCTTATTCTTTTCTGCTTTCCAACAGCTTATGATTCACCATTTGCTGATAAATGGAAGGAGAGCTAACTATCTGGCAGAGCAAGTTGCACCACCAGAAATATACAAACCTCTGCTTTACAGGTCATTTACATAACCTTTTGAAGAAGGAAAAATTATTTTTTTAGTAATGAAGACATGTCTATACACAACTGCTCATGGACAGTTCTTCTTAAATCAGAAGTCCCAGACTGAATTTTCCCAAACATTTTGATTTAACATGCATGTACATACATGCTTAAAATACAAAGCCATACTAAAAATTAATTATTAATTAGAACCAATGTACTTTATATTTATTAGTATTAGCAACCCTGTTTCACAGGCACAGAAATTGACACCAAACATGTAATATAAATCATGCTACTTGCAATCTCCTGATTTTGGAATCAGTCTCATTTGGAATAAATTTTGCATCTTATAAATTGCTATCTTATTACAGAAAAAAATTATTATTCATCTGCAAATATTATATAAGCAGTCTGTTTATGTAGTGGATTGTATACCTTATCATGTATAAATACTACTATAATCAGAAATTATTAGATAGAAGAAATTATGCTTCATGAAAGGTCAAATAAAGTACAAGATTGGAGGGTCACTTTTTTCATTTAGCCTCTTCATAATCTTCTTCCAAATTAGTTCATGTTAGATTCTTGGACATGATTATGCTTTTTATCTCATTTTACAAAAATCTAGATATCTCCTTTCCACAGGTGTAGTAATTGGTCATTTTTTGGTGGTCTTACCATAGTCCTCAGTGAATGAAGAATCACACTACAAAATACCCATTTCTTCCGTTTCCTCCTCTAGCATAAATAATGCCTTGAGATATTAGTGGACTCTTCAGTTTTGGAAGAGTCTTGCATTCTTATTTCAGAACCACAATCAGCAGCCTTTTTGTGTGCCCTCTCGGTTGTTTGTTCTGGTAGCTGATGGTGCTAGTATATGTCATCCTATGCGGGACTTTAAAATATCTCCCACCAACTCTGATAAAAGGCCACTGAGGGTATAAGGCAGGGCCTGTGGTATTAGTGCAAATTCCTTCATTTTGGTTAGGTTTCACATTGGTTTTCTTCTTCTGCACTTTGTACTGATTCATTGCATTAACCAGGATACAATTTTCTTCTGGCAGTGCAAGTGAAAATATAGAAAAAGGAATACTGTTTTTCTTGTGAATGAGCATTATTTGTAATGAAAAATACCAGAAATGCAAACTGTACTTGAGCTTGAAATAACAAGTATTTGATAGGGCTGTTCTGCAACTATTCAATTTGTTTTGAATTCTTAGTTCTCTCCCTGTCTCCTTCTGTATCAATTTTTTTAAGTATTCATCACAAAATTGTAAACCTGGCCTTGATAGTGTTCCTGCTCTGTTTTATTTTCCAGCACAATAACTGTGCTACTGTACAGTAAGGCTAAATGTGACAGATAGGTAATAATTTGTCAGTGTTTCAAGCAGAATTCAGGGACAATTGTGATTTGGGCTTCCAACTTTAAAATGTGATGTATAATTGACATTTTGATACTTCGAGGCCATGGTGTATTCTCACACTTCCATGAAAAAAAACCCAACTTGCTGACACAATCAGGAAACAGATGGTGACAAAGATCTTGCATTTAATATGCCAATCATTATGCCTTACTTGCATATTATCATCTCATTCATGAGGCCACTATATGAAGGAATTTTGCTATGCCTCTGCAAATCAATCAAGAAGTCTTTTAGTATTTTTTTAAAATATAATTTAGGTCTTTCTTATCCTATGTTTCATTATGTTTCGGGTGAAGTGTTTATGCAAATTTATTACACATGAAAAAATGCTTTGACAATACTGAGGCTAGAATAGATGTCAGCAATGAAACATTCACTATAGATAGATTCAACAGAGAGACCAAGAAATGACTTGGCAACTGAAGTATCTGCATTTTCCATACTTTGCTGTGGTCCTTAATCCAAAGGCAGTGACACAGTAAGACAGTATGAAGGATGATGTCGAGTAGGAGGATGGATTTGGTAACATGGCCTCATATCTACTAGGACCTGGACTTCAGTCAAAATCTCTTCTCAAGAAAACCACAGATGGCAGATTACCAATATATTTCAGTTAGAGTTAGCACTGGATTTGAAATCACTGAGTATTTGAGCCAAGCAAACCTTTTCTTCAGCTCTGAAAATAGGCACTTTCCTTGTGAGTGTCTGACACAGGATCCCATCATAGAGGAGTGAGTTCATCCACTCACAAACTGAGCAAGGACCCTTCTTGGACAGCCTGAGGTCCTCTGAAGACATTTTAGCCCATTATTGAAAGTGCTGAGCAAAGGCTGGTTCTCTCATCTTATTTCTATTCTGCAATGTCCAGAGAAATCTTCTTCCTTCATAAGTGTCAAATGTTCATGTTTAGATGGAGTAGGGATAAAGTTGTCACCATTTTTTTTCTGTCTCACTCCTACTGTCTGTCTGTAGGTTCCCCAGATTCTAAAATGTATGTCTTTCCATTTAAAGAAGTAAAATATATTTCTGGTTCTTTGCAAAAGGATCAACGCTAGCAAGAGGACATGGCATGTAGCTAGGCTACTTATAAATGCCTTGTTACTTGGGGGAAAACATGGATCTGACCTGGTTATAGTTAGGTAGCTATTTCAAAACACATATTTCTCCGGAAAGTGTTCCGTCCCTGGAAGTGCTCAGAAAAACATGTGCATTTGGCACTTAGGAAAATGGTTTAGTGGTGAAGACACAGTGCTGGGTTAATTATGATCCCTGATCTTACAGGTTTTTTCCAACCTTAGTGATTTTATGAATCTATGAAGTAAATGGAAATATGTCCTGACTTTCAGCTTGTATAAGATGGATGGAAAAGAGGGAGAATGGTTTTGTGATGAAAATTAGAAAACAAGATATATCTGGAGGAAGAAAAGGAATTTTATGCTCTTTTTCACCACAATCCTAAACCATTCCAGGCAGAGTACACTTCAATAGCTATTTCCATGAGAAAAGTCTCATAGAGGCAAGGGATTTTAGGTGCATGAAAAGTGAACCTGTGTTTCTTTCAAATGTGTCACAACACAGAGTTTATGGTAGCCTTTTAGGACATACATAGCCTTTCCCCTTCTAATTTCCCATTCCTAAACTTCAGCCAATTCAAACTACTTGTAATGTACTCTGTTGGAGCAGATCTTCACTGACTGATAACTGAGAGTTCTGTGACCCCTGTTTTGTTTTATTCCTCTCATGGTGTTGCGTTCTTCATTTGGCTTGTCTAAGCAGGTTTGTGGTTTACAAAACCAGAAATCCTCAAAATTGCAATTTTGTTTTCCTTTTAAATTGGTTAAGAAAAAACATTACCCCATCAAACCCAATACAGCATTGTGTAACACTTGAGCTCTTCTTAAACAAAGCAGATTTATTATTTGTTTTATTACTTATCAAAGACAGTGGCTTACACACCTTGCATTATCTAGACAACAGTCTGTTGGCATGTCAAAAGTCAAGGTTATATCAGCTCTTGACTTTATCCAGGCTCTATGATGTACAATGTCACTGTAGCAGAGCACTTCCTCTTTGTTCTGAGAGAACTTGATTCATAATGAACCCATCTAGAGTGTACCCAGATTGTGATAAAGAGCTTTACACAGAGGGCCTTATTTTAGAGAAACAGGTGTTGGCTTTGATTAGAGAAAAATTACATCATTCAAGGGAAAGGAGAAAAAAAGCAAAGGGAAAAGAAAGCAAAAATAGAAAAATGTAGCTACCAGACACAAATACATTTGCACATATAAAGCTGTTCTAATGAAAGCCAAATTGATTTGACATTCAGTGGCAGTTTGAAGCCAAAAAAAGCAAAGCAGCCTACAAAAGGCCCAGCTCATTGTTTATGGAGTGTCATACTTCATCATCTGTGAGACCAATAACAGTGATGGGAAGACCTTTAAAGCAGGGAGTTTGCACAGAATGGCTGTGTGGATAGCACTGATGTCAAATGCACTAGAGAGATTGTGAGCTATTTCCTGAATTGAAATCATGTTTGTCAGATAAATTAGATGCTCTCTGCAGATTGTATCTTTGATAATAGTATTCAGAATATTGTTAGAATTCTTGTTTGATTTCTCCTAGACAGACACAGACACAATATTTATCCTATGACGTGTACTGATCATCAAACGACCCTCAAGAAAAAAAACACAGAAGAGAAAAAATTACCTAACATGCAAAAGCAGCTTCCAGTAAACAAAAGTTAATCTCTTTATGAAAAAGAAATTTTCACAAATTCATGTCAATTAATTTAGGCACCCTTTCATCATATTTATTTTCATTGATTACTTTGCAAATATTTTTACAAATACAATATTTTTTTACATTTTCACTAAAGTAGTGGACCCCTGTTACAAGCAGACTGTAGAATATATTTCGTCCATCTCTGTTTTCAGTTAGAACACCTGGTGAGGAGTGACATGTTTATCAAATGTTGGTGAATGCCAACATGAATTAAATAAGCCTTCAAAAAAATGTGAGATAGTATAGACTTGTACAGGAAATTATATGTGTGGAAAGCAGTCTCTCTCTTTCTGCCTTCTAGCTATGATCTCAATCTAGATATCACAATATTGATATTAAATTCTGATACTAATGTTTCTGTTTAGATTTCACTAGAAAATCTGTTTCTTTTTGGGCAAAAAAATCAGAAATTTCATCCTCCTGAGTCGCAATTCTCTAATGACTCACTGAAGTACAAATAGACAGTGATTTCAAATTAGTAAGTCATGCATCATATTTCACATATAGTATCTAGTGTGGCATTATGACTCAAAAAAGCACTATCAGGGTGACCAAATTTACAGTGGATGGCACAAGTGTAGACAAAAAAAAATTAAGAGAGAAAGATACATGTCAGTTGATCTCAGTAAGTAAATGAAACATTTTCTTTCATTCACATTGAAAACAAAAATCAGTTTAACTTTTTGGGGTGTGAGGGTATGAGTGTGTATGTGAACTTTCCATTCTATTTTCTGTAAATGACAATCTGTGAGTTTATAAGCATGACCACCCACCACAATAAATAGATTAGTAGGTCAAAATGTTTTACTATTCTTCAAAATCCAACATTATGTTTATTTTAAGTATTGTACTCTGTGCCATATGAAGACAGTGTACATTGGTTATTAATTATGTATGAAGATACAATTCCTGCTGTGTTAGCTTTGCATTGTAAATCATGATTTAGAGGTTTTTTTTGTCATACTTAAGAAAATTATAAGCTAACTGGAACAAATTACAAGCTTCAAAATTCACTCAGTGATAGTACCTAGAGATTCAAGGCTTTATCTATCCTAGCACAGTAGACTTCTGTGTGCAGAAGTGGGGTTGCTCTGTGTCAAATACACATAGGTTTAGTACTCACTGGGAAGTCCTCCACTGATGGCAATTAATTATGATAAATTGCGCACTATAGTGCAGACAGCATAAGAAACCCTTTGACAAGTGGATTTTACTTTATTTCAGGCTGTAAGTGTTCTCATGGATAATTTTGTTGTGGGAAAAGTAAACAGGAAATCAGTTAGTGAAGACTGAAGAAATTCGTTGCTACGAAATTTTGTTAAAACATTTAAAATGTTACCTTTCAGAATTCAGTGTCAGAATTATAACACCACAGAAGTGAATTTACATTTTCCTTAGAGCTATTGTTTCACACTGTCTGAAGACTCAGGCTATGTCTTTCACTGCTGAGAAATGATGTATTTTATATCAAGCAATGTAAACTTTTATAAATTACTGAAAACAAAACAAATTTCACTTTAATGTTGCTAGTCAAGGTAAACCTCAGGCCCACATGTGCCATTTTATTGACAAAATGTAAGGAGAAATCACCTGATATTAACATGAAAATATATTATTTCCAAGTACTAATTATTTCCATTTTATTTCATATTATTTCCATTGTACTGATCACCAGCTGTTCAGATTGGGATATTCTCTCCACTACACTACAGTGAGTTCTACACTCACAAAATCTGAAAGCATCTTGCATTTTAGTTTTGTATATCCTTTAATCTATGTGAAAAGTAATAGTTTTTATTTGAAATCTTTCTGAAAAAGGGAGAACCAAATTAAATAGGCTCAGTGTCTAAACTTATGCATGATATTAAAAAGAAATATATTAAGAAATAAATTTTCTTAGTACAAATTACAATGTATTGTTTATATAAGTTACAGCCAATTTTTTTTTTTTTGCACTTAATCACTTTTTCCTTTGTATGCTATATCAAGAGAAAACAGTCATTGTGGAAAACATTCATAAGTTTTCTTAGAGTGAGAAAGGTGAATATTTTAAATTTCTAGTCTGGTTATTGAACATTTATATGACAAAAAAATTTCATGTTGATATTTTCCACCACACAATTGGTGCTATTAAAATGGAAAACTGTTCTCAAGTAGTAGATTTAGGAACTGCTTAGTTCATAAAGGACAACTGATTTGGATGTGTAATTACCAGGTATGAAACAGCTGTTTCATCTAATAAAAAAAAAAATGAGCAAGTCAGTAAAAGCTAAAGATAGAACAAGAAATCAAGATTTTAGTTTTCTATTGTTTCTCTGACACTGAGGGTATTAACTCCTGGAACAAATTAACTCAGCAATGTACACTGTACAGTGCCTGTATTATCTGAAACAGAAATGGGGTTTTTTTGCCCCTGAAAGACCTCCTTGACTAATCCAAAGCTGATACAAAATTTGTTGCCCGAGATAAAATGTGGGAACTTCCCTTCTCTGAAAATTCATATTAAATGTGTAACTTGGCCTAGCACTTCCTTGCCAGTAGGGTTTGGATGGTTTAGATAGATGGTTCCTGAGTGGTGCCTTCCCTTTGTGACTCGGGGAAAGATATTCGATACAATTTTGGGCTTGAGTTTTATGTAGTTCTAACAGTCAGGATAACCTAGGAATTTCTGTAAAGTTTTTATTAGAACCTGTAAGACCTATAAATACACACAAGGAACAGAATGAAATCCCACAGGAGTGAAAATATTCTTCAAGTGGGAATTCCAGAAATGGTAATTTAGATTTTTAGCCCCTTGACATAGTCAGTCTTTTCTGCAGCATTGTAGCAAAAATAATGTTAACTGCATTCTTTTTACTTCCAGACACCACAGTCTGTTTACTTATATTCTACACAGCCAAGTCCCTCTATACCATATTTTTTATTCCATTTATCTTGCTTCAGCCTGGTAAATTCACCCTGCTACCCCTTTCACAGCTCAGTAGAGTTGGTGCTGCTAAACACATTCTGAAGAAGACTGGGATGAGCAGGTATACTGAAAGCCTCATTGATGCAGGTAATCTTTATGGCTGAGGGGAAAAAAGACTGTGGCATGGATAGAAAAAAGATGGCATTAAAAAATCAAGGCAAGATTTATTCTTAGGTAACTAAGGGGATTGAAGCTGAGCCTGTAAACAGGACAAGTTAAATACAGACACGAACATAAGAACAACAAGCAGTTATACACATTTTTCAGTGGAAACCTTCAGTGAAAAAAAAATTAAAGTTTGGCTACTGACTACAAGCTCTATTTCTTAGAGATATTTTTTAAGGAGAAAATTTTCTTTTGCTTGGGAATCCAGTAAGAAATTATTTGAAGAGGAAGGAATTGAAGAAAAGAGGAGTTATCCTGGAAAAAAAATGAAGGGCAAGCCCCTCCTCCTTGTTTTTCTTACCACTGTATGCCACTCTCTTGTTGCAGTGAGCTGTTTGGAGACTTAAACAGCTCCACAGACAGAAAACCTTCACTCATGCCAAATCCTTCCTTTTAAAGCTGAGTTCCTTAATTAAGTCTAGGCTTATCCCTCCTTGGGAGGCTTCAAGTTGTCTTCTGTATGGCTTTAAGCCCATCAGTTCATTCAAAAGGCTCCAAGTAGCGACCCCAGTTCTAATTGTGTAGCTGGAAATGACTGGAGATCAAACTATGCTGCAGTAACTTGCAAAAGCTGAAAATCAGTTGAAAATTACTTCCTGGGAAGTCACTTTGCATGAAGTTTGCATGACATCTGTTTCCAAGAGATTCACAGACACAATTCATGCACCATTACAAGCCCATCAGTTTCTTGAAAGGAAATGCATGTACCCATACTGTAGGACACAGATCTTCTGTGCAGACTTTCACTAACAGAAAGTGGTTCATTTAAATATCTCCAAAACTATGGTTTTAACACAATACCTTAAGGTGTTTAACTACAATGCAAGAATGGGATGCAGTACAGTGGCTATTCTTGTAGTTCAGAGGGGAAACCTAACTTACACTCTCTGAAAGATTTCCTATTTATGGTCATGTCACAAGTTGGATGAATGTGGCTCTCTGAGTCAAAAAAAAAAAAAGTGGAAAATCAATTAAGACAAAGGGAGGAAAAATAATCTCATTTTGAAATTATTAATTACCTAATAATACACTGAAAACAAAGTGTTTTTCATTTGGTCATGCTCATGAGAATGACTTTTAGACAAAAAAAAGATCATAAAACCAGACATGCCAAATCCCTTTTCATAAGGAACCTGCAGCACAGAAAACTTTGCATTATGTGTATTAAAGAATGACTATGCAAAGTGTTAAAATGCCTTCTTGTGAGATGCACAAACTATAATCAAACTAATATCCACGTGAAAATATTATTCTAATAGAAGGGATCTGTGAGAAAAGATGTTTTATTCCTGGGCCTGCCTGTGCAAAGATGAGTCGTATTCTCAGATCCGTGAAGCCCCAAAAGATAAAACAAAGAGAAAACAACTCTGCACTGTTAACCAAATCTACTTCTTGTATTTCATCAGAAGCAGTAACTAATCAATTAGTAACTAATTAGTAACGAACTAATGGGTTTTAGTTAGTTATTGCTAAACAAAAGAAAACAACAATAAAAAAATTTAAAACCCACAAAAAACAAACAAACCCCCCCCCAAAACCCCAAACCAAATCAACCAACCAACCAAACAAACAAAAACCCCAACACAAATAACAACAAACTAAATAAGGAAGGTTTTGGTGCTAAAAAAATAGTAAACCAGTGTGATTTTACTTGACAATCCTTTTCCCCAGCTTCTTTGCTCCATTGCTTTATTTCAGCCCCTGAAGTGAGAGGATGTATATGTGGAAAGAGACTGGTTCAATAAAAAGCTGTTTTCTTATGCAACTATTATCTTATTGTAGAAGTAAACTAAACAACTAAAATAGAAAATAAAGCAGTTTTGCAGGGACTATCGTATAAGCAAGGATATCTTTATTTTCCACATACTGTGGGAAAGGAAATTGAATGTTTTTTGGTCAACTGTAAATTGCCATTTGTAAATGCTTCATTGGGATTTCTTTCCCCTCTAACTTATTGCAAGTTTGGTTTATTTTATGAAAATAGCTTTGATCAGCTATTCAGAGTATAGAGGTAGTGTTCACTCATTCAGCAATATTCAGCAGGTTTTATTCATTTTTATACTTCATTGCATTTTCACTCTTGGAAACTCATTTACATAGTCTCCGTATGGTCATTTCACAGTAAATGTTTCTGACTGGGTGTGCTGGCTAATAATTACCCTAAGCTATCTGAGAATACCCAAGTACATAGAGAATACACAGTTATTTCTTAATACTCAAACTCTAGATTGAAAGCCCTTTGACTAGTCCAGTACTACAAAATGTCAAGCTGTTTACCAACAAAAAAGACTGTGCCTCTGCTTCCCAGCCCCTGCAAAGAAGCTGAAAATGCCAGTGTTTACTTAAAGAAGGGGAGAAAAGGACCTGCCCTTCCTCTATGCTTGATCCTGTGGCTGTTTGAATGATTACCCTTTCTCATTGATTTCAATGGGGCTTGAATTTGACTCTCTCATCTTTTTATGCCTCTGCATTTCTAGAAAATATTACACAATAATACTTTCTGCAGATGAGATTCTTCTTTATTTCCTCATCTACTGATTTAGTTTAGGATTCCAATCATCTTTAATACAGAGCCATGATGTCTGTCTATCTGAATATATGATCTAACTAGAAAAATAAGAGGGGAAACAAGATTTTTTTCCTTGAAAGGTCTGTAGGACAAAACCTAATTGTATTTTTACCATAGCATCCCAACCTCCCTGAGCTTAGGTGACTACTTTCCAGATTACTGTGGCATGAGGTGGCTTATACTAAGACTTTTTCTTTTAGTCAGAATAGAGTTTGAATTAAATGACTATGGAAAGGGCCAAAGGCAAATTATGAAAGGCAGGACTTTCCTCCTGTTACTCCTTAGCAATTAAATTTAAAAACACCAGTAACTTTAATCATCAGTTACATGGTATTAAACCATATAGGGTTTTAGAATTCAGCAGAAGAGATAAAAAATTTCTGAATGAGGATGAAAGAAAACACAGAAAGGCCTATATAAACTGCAGGAAAAAAAATCCTTGTTTGATATTTTACAGAATACACAGAAATAACATTTGGATAATCATTAAATAATACTGTGAAAGTCTACTATGCAAACAAGGAGTTTCTCAGGGTTGTGTATGTGTGTGCTATTTAATTGTTTTGTATTTTTGGTTGAGATTTCTTTTCAAAAAGAATGATGTGCTCTAAAAAGAGGACAAGCTTGGTTCAGTTATAGCTTTCATATAATTACTACAAACTAATGCAAATTAGACTGTAGGTCTGCTCAATGTACATTTCTGTGCTTGCCAAATTATGTTTGGCAGTGTGGTCAAGCAATAACAGATGCACACTGTGCCTAGTTTTCTCGGGCTGTTCAATAATTAGGAGGGCCATGTATTATAATAAACCACATCCCCTTGGCTGAGATTTGGATGCAAATTGCACACTAATTCACTTCCAAGTTTTTGGAAGCATACCAAAAGACATGAAAATTAGGGAAATATACTATTTACTTCATGAAATGTGTTTAAAACTAAATAAAGCTCATTTGTAAGCAATGTTCATCTATTCCATCCTTGTAAAAAAATTAACAATGAGTTCCCTTTCCTTCACACTGTTTAGTTCAGCAGCTAATGTGACACCTCTGCAATGTTCATGGCATCTCTATTATTCTTGCACTGAGAGAGTACAATATAAAAGACAGTTACTCTGCTTTGTATTTCTCTAAGGTATTGCTGAGGTTGAGTGGATAATATCAGTTCAATGAAAGACTTGAATCACACTGCAATCCAAATTCTTTGCAATCAGTTGAGTTGTAACGGCACGCTGTTTATAGCAGAAAATTCGTCTTTTGAGAAGGCTGAAGATTCTTTACCCTTAGCTATTACACAAAGGCTGAATGGAGAGATTTATTAAAAAAAAAAAAAAAAAAACTTAATGAGGGAAATTCTAGGAAATCCAGCAACGTAATGTAGTTACATATGTAGATGTAACTACGTCAGTCTCTAAATTATGAAGAAACAGAAAATTAAAACAATTGAAACTATTGCTACACATATTAGCAGGTAGTTATGTTTTCCTGGAAATCATTTAACAGTGAGCTGTCTTGCAGTAATAGTTAACACACTTAAAAAGAGAAATATAATGCAACCTAAAAGTGGTGTAATAGGAGGTGTATCTCCTGTGTTTATTGTCTACTAATTGTAATGTGATTGCAACAAAGAGGCATGACTCTTATCTCAATATGCTCTAGACAAATACAGAAAAATGGCAGTGAAAATGGAAAATATCAGAACCCTCTCATGCAGTATTATTTTTTTGTTTTGATAAGAGATATTATAGAATATAATTTTGTAAATATTATAAATATTTTAAATTTTCCAGTGATGTCCAGTTCTCTGCAAGAAAACAATGAGGCAAAGCATTGCTTGCCAGAAATAGAAAAACTAATTTTAATATATTCTGTACCATCACTACAATTTTAGTTACTAAATTGTAGTTTTCACATGGGTGACTTAATTGTGAACTAATTCATATGGAAATCAGCAAAAATCTCTATAGTAAAGCAGAAGTCAGTAAATTATTGAACTATTAAAAATTTGATGATACAAAAATACAGGCATAATATAGGAGGGAAGTGTCCTATGATTAAGATTGGTTTAGGAAGATAAATCAATGCTGTGACATGTAGCTATGGCTAGACTGTTATGTACCCCAGGTTTATAGTTTTACAGTGGGTGTTTTTCAGGTGTTTCTTGGGTGTTTATCCTATTTAGTCGTTGTTGGTATTGCAGCTATATAATCATAGACTAACAGAACAGCAACAAAATTCTTGTTTCCAGCATGATGAATACAGAGTTAACTACATAAAACAGTTTTGGCAAAAGTACTGCTCACTCTGTATGTTGAATTTGAAAATAGGATAAAGACTAAATGTGATAAAGCAGTGAAATTGTAAATTCATTTGCATCATTTAAATTAAGGAACTATGAAAAGCTTTAGTTGAATTCTGCAAAAAAATCTGGTTGAACAACTGAGCAGCAGATAAGCCTCAACACAGATAAGACCCCCCCCTAAAAACACATTATTTGAAATGGTCTAAAGTATTTATACATAATGATGTCTTCTGAATTAGTTGTAACCTCTCAGGAAAAAAAAAGATCCAGGCATTACTGTAGACAGCTCAATGAAGAGACTTGTTCAGCAGTGATTAAAAAAGCAAATAAGATGTTAAATTGTGTTAAGAAGGGAACAGAGAATAGAAAAGAGAAGATTACAATTGCATTATATAAATCGATGGCACATTGATTACTGTATTCAGTTAGACATCTTATTTTAAAAAGACACAAATGAGAAGGTGAAATGAAGTACAATGAAAATGACAAAGGTGTTACTTTCATAGTCACTAAATTATGTCAACCTCTCCAGAAGCAGAAGGGGCTAAGTGGAAAATGTTAATCCCAATTTGATACTACCATCCCAAGAAAGCTAACCCTTTTTCTAACACTTATCAGATGCAAGCCATCTCATTTTTTAACATTTATGAGAGAGTGATTCATCATGCTGCCAGTATCAGATTCAGAAAAATACAGTGATGGTGTAGAGACATTTTTGGACTCCAGTCATTCTGTTGTGTGTATATTCATTATAGATGCAAAGTATGTGTAAATCCAAATCATCACTTGAGAAATAATGTAATTTCCATTTTTTATTGAAGACTCTTTCTCTGAAATTAGTCTTTTCACATAAACTTTTGGTATGCCTAGTTTGTCACATTTTCTTGCAAAGGGACATTAGGGGTGGAGCCTGATACTTTGGGGACTTGGGGGTGGGGGGGAATTATTAGTGCTTTTTAAGAAGTTTTTGCTATTCTTTTTATAGAAACAAATTAATTGAAGTCAGTTAGGATTTATTAACAATTACTTAATTTTTGTGGAGTGATGAGGTTCATCACTTTTTTGAACTGCTAAAGACAACAGGACATATATGTAGTAGCTTCCTAGACTTGGAGAAGACATCTGAAAACATCAAGTTTGTGCATATCTCTGTCTGGTAAAACAATATGTGCGCATGTTAAACATTGAAAATAGTCCAAGAGCTGCCATTAATTTGAATTGATCTGAAATCATTATCTGAAACTGCCAGGGAGCTGAAAAATGAGTTATTTCTGCAACACATATTTGAGATACTCCACATCTTTAGAGGAATGTACAAGAATGTCATTGTCATCACTGCTGCTAACTTCAATGGTACATTAATCCATTAAATATGAAAGAATTAACTCAGAAATGAATTTATTAATGTACTTATATCCAGCTACGCTCCTTAAGACTTGTGTTCATGTGATGAACAACACACAAAGTTTCTCTGGAGTGTTATCCCGTGGAGAAATCTCCTTAGAACTTTAAATAAACTTACCTCAAGTTGTGTAAACCCATATAATGAGAAATGTCTAACAAAAATTGGAAATGGAGCAGAGCAAAAACATTATCGATTGTTTTGGTCTTGCCAAATATGTTCCTTCAGCTGCTCAGAGCTTTTGTGACTTTTTTTCAATCTATTTTACTAGAGGCAATAGAATTATACTGGCATGTATTGTGTATCTACTAGGTGGCCTCCTGCCCTTCAAGTTCAATGATCCCTGCAGATTCCCAAGAGTCTTTACCCCTATGTTCCTTATCAGAATGTTCCTAAAATAATATCACCTCTACTGAAGTGCCAAGTGAAAGTGAAGAAAAATAAATTAATTTTTGTACATTTGACTCATTGTAGGACATTTTGATACCATTATATTGATCATTATGACTTACTGTTTTCCTTATCAGGGTCTCCCTCAATAGCTCTGGGAAGTTATACAGGATTGAAAGTTATACAGGATTGAAGTTATACAGTTATACTGGGCAATAATTTTTAATGAATTGACCATAAGAAATTTTCAAAACTCACAGCATTCAAAATTTTCAAAGAAAGAAGGGAACATTAATTTTCAAGCATTTTCTGTTGAAAATAACCCATTTTCCAATTATTCCACTGAAAATGTTGAGTATTTTGATGAAAATATGCAGATGATTTATTATTATTATTATTATTATGCTTTCTTGTTAAAAGCTTTTAAAACTAGAGTTCTAAACCACAAAGGTAGGTAGTTGAGTTGCCTAAATACCTCCACAGATGTAACAATAAATCTCAGTCAAACCAATGTTTAAAATCTATTTTCTGGTGCAGAATAATATTTTGTGAAAAACATCTGTAGATTATTCTCTTTTATCAGTCATTTTTGAATTCCTTCTTAAAAGACTTTGGGAAACTCAGTAGTGTTATTTGGTAAGGTGGTGGAGAGTATGCTTTGTTCAAACCTAGGAATGCTGTAGGAATCATATAATGGCTAAGGATAAATTGTTCACTTCCAAGACTTGATATCAGCAGTGAGATCTCCTTGAGCTCAGAAAAAGAGATCAATTCTTCCTATTTCTGCCATACACTTGGCAAATATTGTAGCAAATAATCTACTCAGGATGGGATTGAAAAAAGACAGTACTTCACTCCTTCCTAAGTGTTACTTCACATTTCCTCTGTGAAAAAGACTACTTTCAGGAGCAGTTTTAGGGTAATGAATATTATTGCCCTAGATCATCTCCTTGCAACATATAAGCATCACCCCCCCAGAGACTTATGAGAGATTGTTCTTTTCAGTATTTCCCACAAGCTATTTTCAGTGACTTTTGGTCTGTATTATATTTTCACAGATCCCATTATCATCTTTCTCTCCCCACAGATTTCCTGCAGGGAAGTGAATCACCTGTAATAAGTGCAATTCCAATAAGTGGCTGGTTTGGTGCTGCAACAACCAGCCAATGCTTTGATGCTCAAAAGTGTTTTGCAGTAAAGTTTTATCTCAGGATTTTGACAACCTTTGCAATTTTCAAGAAGTGGGATAAAACTATCTCAGAAGTGCTTACAAAAGCTGGGGACACTTTTGTTAACTGAGCTGTCATTTTGGCATGGTTCCAAGTGCATGGCAGACTCACTGAAAAAATATTGCATCATAAAATAGACCGTGTAACAGAGTCTTAGCTTGGAATATACCTGAGAACATGAGGTCAACCTGTGCTTGTTATCTCACTAAGATTTCAAAAATCCAAACAACTAAAAACCCCAACCTAGCAGAGGGTTAATTGAAAACTAAGAAGAATCTACTTCAGGCAGTAATGTTTTTTAAACCTTCCTTTAAAAATTTTGCTTATCAAGGAGTGCCCTTCTGGTATATCAACTGAGCCAAGACTGAGTTCTCAAATACTATGATGGCTTCTGTTAATTAGATAGTTTATCTGTGATGAGTTGTTGACACTGAGATGATTTGTGTTAAATAATTTTAAAATATTCTGTGGGGCACTAACTTAGATGCATTGTTTGTTCATATTCCAGGCCCCGGCTTCAATCTTTTTTACAGTCCTCGACAGAAATGAAGTTGATGCTTCAGCAAACTTCTTTAAGTCAGAACAAGTAACATTGCAAAGATATTTGTGATTAACTGGAATTTTCTGCAATTTTTAATTTCTTTTTTTTACAATGAGCTCTAGTTTAATACCATAACATGTGAAGAGTATTTCTGTAATGTTTAAATACATGAAGTTTTGCTAGTTTACAACTTCTTAAATATTTCTTTTTTAATGTTTTCCCTCTCAAAAATCCATCTCCAGTCCCCCAGTTAGGGGTAAAAATGCAGGAAAGACTCGCAGGACATGGAACTTCTTTCTACTAGGGTGCTACAGTTTTCTAAATGCTCTATATTTTTTTAAGTTTTATTTCACAGGAAAGATGGATAAGCTGAATTTTATTTGTAAAATACACAATTTATCACAAAAATCCATGCAGTGTGCTTCAGTGATGCCTGCTAAATATTACAATGTTTGAAATAAAAAAAAATAAGGCTGCATGTAGATGAACCAAAGGTAAATGCTTACAGGTAGCAAGCTACTCTGGCACCATAATAACAGCAGAACATCCTTATTTGTTCCCATTCTTCTACTCCATAAATCAGCTCTCATTGCCTATCTTGCTTCTCTATTCATATATCTTGCAACCCTCCCATTTTTCTCTATTCTTTCCTTCCCATTCCCTCTTTCAATAAAAATTATACTCTTCTTTCTGACTGTTTTTATCTACTTTTCTCTTGTTTGCCTTCACTCTCTAGTCTATAAAGCCCCAAATGCTCCCTTTTCCTTCTCAACGCCCCATCCTTCCTGAGTGGGAGTGCTGCCCATGCCGCGATAACACCTCAGACTCTGTTGTGATCTCCATTCTGCATGTGCACATGGATACAGTCCCCTAATTGAGAGACTTTTTTTTTTTTATTAAAAGCATTAGACATTTATATGTAGGAATAACACTTGCAGAGACATTCTCTAGGTTAAAAGTTAAAAGGGATGTCAATCATCATACTTCAGAACATAAACAGATTGCCAGCGTGGGTTGAAAAGGAATTTTCCCCACATAAAATCTTAGAAGTTTGCAATAGAAAAGAACTAATAGGTCAGCTAATCTACCTACCTGCCAATTCAAGCTTTTTCCCCAACATGTATTTTGCTGCTCCTTTGGCCTCTCAAAAATCTCAAGCAATTGGACTGTTAATGTTTCCCTGTAGAGAACATACAGTTGTTTAGTGCAACTAGTTTGCTGTCCAGAATTTTTCAGGTAGACAGTCTAAACTTTCTCTTATTACCTTCATCCCACGAGTCTTCATGGCACTTCCATCTATCATATTAAATATCCTTTCTCTCCTGACTTATATTTTACAATTTTCCATTACATATATATATTGGTGCCATGGCCTGTTTGATGGTTTCCACCTAATCTATGATGTGCCTTTAGCTAAATAAACAATTCTTTTCAGAATGACTTCTGCTTAAAATTATACTCCTGTAACTACAATGCACATGAGAAGAACCACCTACACCATGACTGCAGGCAAGCTAGAGCTTCTGAATATAAAAACAAATACACATACATCGATTTATCAACAAACATACCGACACTACATGTGGTAATGCAAAATGAACATGCAACTAACTGTAATTTATTGCAAGACAGGTCTTTCAGCTATATGAACTATTCTGTAGTACTCTTTTCTGTCCTGAAATTCTTTGTTCAGGGAGGAAGATAGTTTTCCATGCAAGGCATCTATCTCTACAGTTGTTAAAAAAACCATAAAGGGATTCAGAGCAATAAAGATTTGTCAATAAAATAAAAAATACAGAGAAAAGTTTTGGAGCTTGACAGGTTGAACAGGTAAAAGAGTGCTATCCCTTCCTGACCCACTTGTAAATCATCCCAAAGACCACTAAAATCAGTCAAACCAGAATTCTCCACAATGTTTTAAAATTCTCATATCCTAACTTACAAACAACATTAAGAAAAAAATTCACAGGTAACCCTAAACAGGTAGAGGAATACTTTGCCTGGGTCTTCAGAGAGACACACTGTTGTAGATGTGACAGAGGATAGGGTGAGAAAGCACATTGCTGTTCAAATGTGTTATGTGAGTTTTCCGCTACTTGTGGGATTAGTAACATGCCAGAAGAATGAATAGCAGGGTATAAATTTTATTGTACTCTGTGTTACTGTTACAGCATTTAGGAGTCAGAAAACCAACAGAGAGAATGCTGACTTTTGCCACAGCTTTCAACTACTATCTCCAGTTTCTGTTTTCAAAGATAAACAACTGTCCACTCTTCGAAACCTCATATCATCATTTTTCTAGAGCTATGACTTTTGCATATCTAAGGCTTTACTATGGAGATATTTTGAAAGTCTTGAGGCCAAACTCTAAGCAGGTGCTATCAGATGAAAGCTGCTAGTGACCTTCACTGCACTGCCTAGCCCTCAAGATACTTTCAAACTTCATTGACCTAAGGACGTCAGAGATCTAGGCTGTTCACATAGCAAACACAGATCTCAGTGGTCCTCCTGTAAAAGAATGTTGAGAAATACAATATAGAACTTTCTGGTTTAGGTAAATTTCCTTTAAAAATCTAGAAAGCAAGTTTATAATACACTTGAAATGCAGGCATGAAATGGTTACTATAAAGTATCTTAACTAGACACATTTCTGTAACTCTGTTTTTATATTTCTTTACATCCTTTGTAGATTAGCGTAAACACAATTAATTAATCATGAAAGCAAGTTCTACAGAGTAGAAGCAGGATTTTAGCTTCCAAAGCAACTTCCCTGCCAGACCTGAAAAATCTTATTCATCGTCAAGCAGTGTCACTCTTCTTAGCCAGCCTTTGATACCATGAGGTGCAGCAACCAAGAACTGCAGCAGTCTGCCTGTTTTTTGACATGGATACAGGATTGAAATATACTGGGCTATTTGCACCATCTGGTACATGCATTTCAGTTGAATGAAAGCAGATGAACTCCTGGGCACTTTGGTGATGAAACACCAGGAGAAAAAGAAACAAAACCCAAGAGATGTAAAAGTGTTAGTGTGGAAAAGAAGCTGAATTGATCTCATTTCTGGACTGCAGAAGGTCATCTTCTAGGTTTCCACACACGACATGGGACTACATATTTGACTCCTTGAATGTTTAGAGTGGGAGTGTGTTAGATCAAGCAGACTGTTCTAATGATCCTTTTTAGTTTTGAAATCTAGGAATCTATAAATATGTATATATCAATGTTGCTGTGACTATGATTTGCAGCTGTCAATCAGTTTGCTTTTTATGGCTGTAAAATTTCATTTCACTAGGGTTTTTTGTGTAGTCTTCTGAAAAGAATAAAAGTCTACTCCACATCTCCACATTTTAGACAGAAGAGTAATGCATGATTAACAGTATGCTGAGAGGTGTCACATTCACATTAACACTGATGTGTGAACCAGTGGTCAAATGGCAGATTACATGTCTGTCACAACACATCAGGGCAGTGTTCCAGTCTGCCAGCTTTACCCTGCCCAGCTTCTTCAAACAAAGAGTTCTTCTGAAAAATGTAGCACAAAAAAGAATGTTGAGCCTTTGGGGGAAAAAGAAGTCTGTCTCACGGTCAAGCTTTTTGAAGACTTAGTAACATCAAATGGCAGCAGGGGTTACTCACAGTCACATAACCTTGCAGGTTCATGGATCTCTATAGCACAAATGGTGCATATGTGGCCTTATCAAAGATTTTCTGCATGATAACTGTATTACTGAAAAAGTACTACGGCTGGCATATTTCGATTTCGAGAAAGGATGCCAATTCTATCAAGGCTAGAAAAACTCTGACCCAGTTCCAAGAGAAAAAGCAATTTTTTGGAATATCATTTGAAGCAAGAAGTTCCAGTTCATTGAAAATGTCATGAAAAGTGCCCTTCTCCTTTTGTCTTAAGGACAGAATTTTATTTTTTAAGTGGATAATTAACTAGCTGCTTGACTTCTTATATTGCAAAGAGTCACACCTGGAACTGAAGTGACTTTAGAAGGTAATGATGTCTGAAGCCAAAACATATAACGAAGCGGAACACATTTGCAATCCCTTAGGATGTTTACATATATTAAAAGCAAAATTTTAGAGAATCACTTTATTATTGTTTGCAAGCCCAAAAATTCTATCTCCGGGTTTAAAAATGCTTTCCAGGGGATTGTGCATATTGTGCTCACTTGGGCAGTGCCTGACTTCTTACATGCTTTGAGCCTCAAAAATCTACTGAATTTTCCTGGAAGATAAATTGCTGTTCCAGCAGTACTCTCACTGAAATGAAAGCACAGATTGGAAGATATAAAGGCTAACATGCTTAAAACACTTAAATAACATAAAAGTTAAGTTCTATTTTCAAAAACATCCAGGTTACATGGATCTTTCTTTACAACATAAAAACTTGTCTGCTGAAGAATATTATCTAAATATTATACTGGTAAGTAGTTGGCATATGAGCCAGTATTTGGACTCAGCCCAAAATGAGTAGTTTTGTATTGTCTTAGCTCATTTCTTATATGTTAATATAGATCTACTATATATAATGGACTTGACAATAAACTCTTACAACGTTTTAAACTTGGAATTTTAAAAATCACTCCTGATTTACACAAAAACATGAACTGGAAGATGGAATCTACACAGAGAAATTATATGGAGACAGACACACACATACATGTGTATATGTATATATATAAGTTGTGCATTCTTCCATATTCTATGCATGCTATGCAGAGACTCTTTATATAATAATATAGAATACATATTCTACATTTCATAAATCATTGCATAGCAATTCATAGAAATATGCCATTTCTTGCACAAAAAATTATTTGGATTTTTACACTGATTCTGTGTACATTTGTACACATTTCTAGACAAGTTATCACCAAATTCCATCCTTTGTATGATCATACAGCTTTTACTAATATCCTCTTCTCTGCTCCCAATTTAAAACATTGAAAATACCTATACAGTTGCGAAGATCTATGAATTTATATAGTATATATTAATTTCTCTTAAAACTACTATATTACAGTGATAAGGAGGACTTTTTTCCTAATTTTTCCTTTTTTAACTCTCTGCTTTGTTAGTGAAATGAAGTTCAACAACATTCAGATGAGCCACAATTCAGTTTGTCAGGCTTGGCTTCTTTTCATAATTTTTTTTCTTCCCGACACCATGAACCTGCTGCTACTCTCATAAGATTTAAAGTTTATTTCTGTACACATTTTGCTTCTCATTTCTGTATGAATGGCTTCTATGTCTTGAGGGATAGAAATGTTATTTTCTGTGGCTTGAATTTAGACTTTTGAAGAATACCATAGGTATGGCATGTTACAAGGAGGAAGAATACTAAGAGGGTGTGAATTCCACCTTTACCTATTGACTTTTGAATTCTCTTACAGTCCTGTAAACAATTATTCTTAAACAAAGGTCTCACTGCATGTTACAGTACTATACATAAAAAGAAACTAGTTGTGCAGCACAGCATGGTGTTATAAATGATACAACTGTATAACATTTTATGTACAGAAAGTAGATACAAAACTGTGCACAACATAAATGATATTCAATGAATGCATTAATTTTATTCTCTTATTCAAAGATAGAAAAACTTAATAAAATCTTTTTTAAACTCTCATAAATGCACACTTGAGAAATGTAAAAGAAGTGTTAGAAAATTGTCTAATATTACTCGAGTGGGAAAAAAAAAAGAGACCTGTATGAAAAAATTCTCCACTCCAATGAAAGAAGGTTTAAGAAGACCAATGAAAAAATTTAAATTGGCCCAAAAGAAAGAAAATTGGAGCTGATATAATGGAGTTTCCTAACTTGAAGAACTTTATTAACAATAGTAATGAAATAGTACCTACATGTGGAACTTTCGTAAGAATTAATTATTGGTCAGTTCTGTTTCCCTTAAGTTGCAAGATTCATGGGAAGAATAGTGCTCTTAAAATTGAGGTTAGGCATCTAAATAAAGCAATAATATTTTATTCTGTAACGTTCACAAAATCCTGACAGAACTGACGTCTGTAAGTGTCTAGAGCTGCTCAGCATCTACATTTTCTGCAAGTAATATTCCTGTAATGTCATTAGATACGTGCTGAACAATCCATACTTTCAAAACACCATGAAAAGTACCAACTAACACTCTAAGCCCAGCGTACTTCACAGATTAATTTCACAGCCCTGTGTCTGGGTCCTGAAAGAATTGCCTATACTTAGCTGTCAATTAAAGACTGAAGGGATTTAAATTATCCCTGTTAGAGGTTTGTTTGTGCTTCCGTAGTTCAGTTCAAAAATTAGTTACACACATGTTATTATTATAATATAATGAGTCATCTGTTAATTATTTTTGACATCTATGATAATAAAAATATACAAATGTTCCAGTTATTAATAGAATTGGCCTATCTTTATGCAACTCAAATTGCCATGATTGTTGGACAAATTGGCACCAGCTTACTCTTTCATCTTTAAAATGGTGCATTACTATTTGTATCTAACTTACGTGAAGATGTACACCCTGTAAGTCTGTCTTTATGTAACTGCAGATAACCAGGGTTTAACTCACTTTACTTTAGTCTTTCACCAAAATGCATGACTACACACACTATCAAAAATAATCTTCGACCGACCACATGCTGTGTAAGGGTACCAGTGAAATACTTCATAAACAGACAGAATGCAAACATGCACAAACACACTAACCACTAATGCCATAAACAACTTCAAGCACAGTACAAACAAAATGCATGCCAAGAAACCTGCTTGAAAATGTGTATTATAGAAAAATACACTTTCAATTTCTGAATGTTATTTGACTACTTATTACACAAAACCAAAACTATGCAGTCCATGATGGCCTTTGAATTAAACTTCTGCCAAGTTCCAGAGACTGTTTATTATTCATTGTTCCTGGATGAATATATGTTATACATAATATTAAGAGTATCTCTTCTTTTTCTCCATGCATGTTACCTAATAAAAATAGGGAATATATACACACTATATGCATATAACATTTTAAAAAACCCATTAATTATTGGGGCAGAATTTGGGTACTCAGCAAACATAACAATCTAAATTACGAAACTAATTTACACCTGATAAAAATCCACACACTTCACCACCACTTTGAATCTGTAGGTACATTCAATTCTATAGAGAATTTAAATATAAGAGTTTCTTTCTTATTGGACTGATTACAGTGCAATCACGTCAAAACCACTTGAAGCCTCACAATGGCATCACAAAGTACCCAACATGGTAAGAGGCTGCCAAGTGAAACCCTAAGCCTACCCTTGGCAGGCAGACTGGCTGCAGACAAATCTGATTTGGATATATGCTAGTGGAAAAAAGAGAAGGTCACTATTAAATAGGAAATACAGAAAAAAAGTCAGAGCCCAGAACCCATCCCTTAGGACTTGGGTATCAGTTCCCAGTGCTGGAATTTAGTCTGAGGATCCTCCCTTCCAATCTGTTCTGGGAGAGATTGTGAGTTAGGATCAATTTTACACCCAGTTTAAGACAGAAGTGACAAAATACATAATTTAACAAAAATTACTCCGAGATTCTTCCTATATATATTCAGCAAATTTGCAGATGACACTAAGCTGGGAACGTGTGTTGATCTGTTAGAGGGACGTAGGGCTTTGCAGAGGGACTTGGAACTGTTGGATGGATGGGCAGAATCTAATGGGATGAACTTCAATAAGTCCAAGTGCCGAGTACTGCACTTTGGCCACAATAACCCCCTGCATCGATATAAGCTGGGGACGGTGTGGCTGGATAGTGCCCAGGTGGAAAGGGACCTGGGGGTGCTGGTTGACAGTCGATTGAATATGAGCCAGCAGTGTGCCCAGGTAGCCAAGAGGGCCAATGGCATCCTGGCCAGTATCAGGAATGGAGTGGCCAGCAGGAACAGAGAGGTCATTCTTCCCCTGTACTCGGCACTGGTGAGGCCTCACTTGGAGTATTGCATCCAGTTCTGGGCCCCTCACTTTAGGAGGGAGGTTGAGATGCTTGAGCGAGTCCAAAGGAGAGCAACGAGGCTGGTGAGGGGCTTGGAGCACAAGCCATATGAAGAACGACTGAGGGAGCTGGGGTTGTTCAGCCTGGAGAAAAGGAGACTCAGGGGTGACCTTATCACTCTCTTCAACTTCCTGAAGGGTGGCTGTGGTGAGCTGGGGGTCGGTCTTTTTCTCCGGGCAACAACAGACAGAACAAGAGGACACAGTCTCAAGCTGCGCCAAGGGAGATACAGGCTAGAATTAAGGAGGAAGTATTTTACAGAAAGAGTGGTCAAATACTGGAATCATCTACCAAGGGAGGTGGTAGAGTCACCATCCCTAGAAGAGTTTAAAAAAAGACTGGATGTGGCACTTGGTGCCATGATCTAGTTGAGGTGTTAGAACATGGGTTGGACTCGATGATCTTACAGGTCTCTTCCAACCTAGAATTTCTGTGATTCTGTGATTCTGTGATACTACTGATACGAAAAACAGCAACAGTGTTGTGCCAGGCTGTGCTGCATGCTTACTGAATGGTCAAACATGTAATGACCAACTCTAGTCTTTTTTTGCTGAAGCTCTGACTTTGATTCTTTTCCTTCTCACACAGGTGTTTATGTTCAAAAAACCTGCATGAATATTGTGATCTCCAGTCCTTTGAAAAATTCTTATGTTGACCAAAAATTTACAGGAAAGACTGTGGCAGAAGAGGGAATATAAAAAGGTGGTTTCGTTTGCTAAGGCTAAATCCACTCTTAAAATGCCCAGCCAAGCACAGAACATCCAGGGTAGAGTTCATTGAGAATCAGAAGCGAAGAGAATGAGCTGATTGGTAAGAGGTGCTGAAGGCACCACACAAACGTGATTCCAGGCACAACACAAATGTGAGTGCTGGTTTGCTGGGCTAATCAATGGTTACAAAGAAATACTGGGGTAAATCTTTCATGGCATGTCTAGGCTTCCACTCCAATTCAGGTAGGTTCAAGAACCACAATGAAAAAATATAAATGGTCTCAAAGTGAGCTGGAATTAGAAAATTACTAAATTAAACTGAACAAGTTTCGCTGATGACTAAAAAGATCACAGTGTGGGCACTGATTTATCTGTTCTGATGATTCATACTGAGGCAATTTAACCAGGTGTCCATCCAGGCAGAAGAATTCACTATTGCTGTGGCAGAGAGAGGATGTTCACTCCCCAGATGCTGCTGTTTATAACTCAGCATAATAAAATAAATGCAATTAGTGGTCTTAGAAAGTAACACAGAATTTTACACCCCAGACTGGCTGAAAGGTGATACCTCATCTCTTCTTCCATACTGTCCAGCAAGAAGAATTATCCTCAGGACAAGTATCATTTAAATTCAGCAAATACCATGAATCTTCATTACCAAATCACACTGATTAAACTAATCAAATTCTAAATTCATTTAAATGGGCATAACTTTTGCACAGCAGCTCAGAGCTCAGTGATCAAAAAAGAGCCACTTGTTAATTAATTTACTGTTCTTTATTTTTAATCCTCTTGGTAGTCGAATTCTGGCACATGATTTTTGTGGTTTTTTCCTTCCTCAGACATAAGGAAGTTGCTAGAGATATGGTTATTGCATTCTTTGGTTTTCTTAAGTGGCGAGTTACTTGCCTAAATTCTTTTGTAGCAACAATCCTCTCTTGTTGCAGTGAAATAACTTTGCATTAAATTAAAAGAAAATTAACAAGTTAAAGCTCTGGCTTTGGCATGGGTGAGTATCATTTGCCTGAAACCATACGTCATTTGGAAAATTTTGGCTGTGGTGGTGCAAATCCCTTGACACAACTTCAGGCTTTAGGTCAGTAGGGAATATTCAAGTCCTTTCCTGATAACTGAGCATGACTTGGTGATTAAAGATGTCAGGTGACCTAACATCTCTGGAGGTCAGCTACAGAAAAGTCGGAGCCAGAAGCCTTTAAACCCATATACCTGTCTGTGTGTTCATTAATGTCATTGGTAGTGGGAAATGTAGTATAAAGTTTAAAAAAATAACGCTCTATTTTTTTAAACTGGATTTATAAAGGCCAAATGTTTACTTAGAAATTAAACATTTTGGTACTGGGGCCTCTAGGATATGTTGGCAGTGGAAAAACTAACCTACACCAGATGGCAGAGGTTAAAGAAATACTATAAAATATGGCTTCTATTCATACGGTTCTCAGACAAACAGAACCCCAAGCAGAAAAAAACTGTGAAAGTGGAAAACCTTTTCATTTGCTTACATTTCTCTTTGCTACTCAGCAAACCTGAGAGGTATTGTATCATCACGTATCAAGGAAGTAATATGCCAGATTGTTGTAACAGGTGGAATATGTTTGTTTGTAACACGTTGAATCTGAAATAAAGAAAGGACCAAAGTTACGAAAGGTTTTTACAAAAACATTTACAAAATGCAAGTACCTCAGTTTTTTACCTTCGAAGCATACTGCCTAAGTGACAATTTGAGACAACAGCTGCATTTTTGTACACAAAATATAAAAATTATGCTCTAAAATTTTCATAGATTCAGTTAATTTGGCTAGATGAACACATAAACTAAGGATGTAATTCTGCACTAGCGTTTTTAATTAAACATTTCACACAAGAGAGTATTTTTATCTATATTTTATTCTATTTTACGTAAACTATATAATCTCTAAATTGCATCTTTATTTTTTTGTTTCTAAAGCTTC
This sequence comes from Melospiza georgiana, assembly GCF_028018845.1. Taxonomy (NCBI): domain Eukaryota; kingdom Metazoa; phylum Chordata; class Aves; order Passeriformes; family Passerellidae; genus Melospiza; species Melospiza georgiana. The sequence continues at coordinate 34,703,801 of NC_080435.1, forward strand.
TTAAAATCACAACTGTTTTATAATTTCAATGTATTTACATAGCATTTCATTAAACTATAATGTCTATAAAATAAATGCATTCTTATAATAGAAATACTTCTCGTACAATTTTTGTCAGTTCAAAAAATCTACTGTGAACCCAAATCTGTAAAGCAAAATGTGTGATATAACCCATTTTCTTATTACATATGTAGTCATATGATGTTTTAAAAAAAAAGAGAGAAAAAAAAATGATGTGAACTTGGGCACAATGGACCATGCTGTCAAAAATATTCAGTTGTCAAAAATGCAGATGGCATAAAAACACAGAAACAGATCAGTTATTGGAGGGGGGGTTGCCAGTTTAATAGAAACGATTGCATTGATTTTTAAAACTGATTATGCGCCTAAATATGTGTGTGGGTGTCCAGTAAGGTCTTCAAGGATACCTAAATGTTCTTTAAAAAAAACGCATTTATGTGAATAGTTAGGTAATTAATACTCTGAGAGACAAGGTCCAATGCCCAAGATAGAAATAAATGTTTTCCCACATAAACAGTGGTCAAAAAAGAAAAGAACAAGGTGTCTGAGGAGGGAAAAGCTCCCTGATGACTTGTCCTTTACCCTTAAAAAAAAAAGGAAAAAAGAAAGAAAAAGATGCAATTAGAGCAGAAGCAAATGGAAAGGTCTGCACAATGAAAACAACTACCGAGCAGTTCTTGGGAACATTCAGTAAGGAGTTCATTTGCAGGGCCCTGAACTCCAAGCCATTACTAATGAAACAGCACTACTAAGGGCACTCAAAAGCATGATTAAGGTCTGTAACCAGCTACCTGGCCAATCTCAAAGAGTTCAGCTGGAGGCAGGCTCTGCCTTCTCCTTCCTGACTCGTTCCCCTGAGACAGAGAGAAATCTTGAAATACGGAACATACTCACAACTACTGTGACTGTTCCCTCCTTCTGCCCACCCTATTTTTGCCCCTTTTGCCTGTAAGGCTAGTGGCATTTTGGTGCGAATACAAAGCCTCCTTCCGATGGATATAGAGTCAAGTGATCATAATAAACTCATCTCTTATTGCTAGGCAACACTGAGCAATGTGAATTTGTCACTTCTGTTTGGTGCAACTTTCAATTTCACCTCCAACTGTAACAATATAGCCTGCTATATTTTAGATGCCACTGTGGTTGGATGCCATCCCAGGAAAGATGTGAACTACTACTGACAGGGAGTGAATGACTGGCAATGGGCATAAGCAGTTTTTTTGATTCTTAAGCCTTGACATATAATTAATTGCTAGATTTATTCTTCTAAGAAACTCATACTTCGTGATTCCTATTTACTGGCTGCCTTTTAGAAAAGGCAAATGGAACAAACAAATTTCCAGTTAGGGAAAGTTTTGTTTGCCTGTTTAGATTTTTTCATGCGGTATTTGTTCTGTTCATATTTTTCTACTTCGACTATCTTTTTGAGGAGTGGCTATAAGCAAAATTCAAATCTTAAGCACCCTCAATCCCTCATTATTTCCATGGCACATCCAATTATGTGTTTGATCAATATATTTCTTACTGCTGAATACCCCCACCTTGCATCTAACACCACCCATTCTCAAGGATCTCAGATTATTGCAAAATGAATATTATAGCCACAATCTTCTCAATCTGAAACCAAACTCCCCATCCAATATAAAATAAGATTAATTCTATTACATGCTATCTAGGCTTCTTTTATTTTTATTACAGGACTGATAATTTTGTTTTTAAAACCTTGGTGTGATTGTCTGATCTGGCTATGAGGTCTCAGCTATTTGATCTTTAAAGAATTAGGTCTGTTTGAAGGGGAAAAAAGGGAAAACTGAACACTGATATTGCTTCACCACCTTTGTCTAAGACATAACTTGAAAAAAAGGACAAATTTATACTTCAAAGAAAATACATGTCTTCTAAAAAATCATCTTCAACAGTCATTTCTCTAAATGTTTTGAAACATTTCACAACTACATTAACTACAGAAATATGCCAAACAACTGAGAATCTTTGTAATATTTTAGTCTTTGCATATTTTCACTGACTCACTAAAAACAAAAGGAGTTTCTGTAACTGTATGAATGAACCATGGCATGTGCATGTTCTTTTAAGAAAGGCCAAGGGTGCAGTTCTATTTTCTTAGCTCTGCTTTCATATTTATGTGTCTCATTTCCAGCTCATTGCTGATGCCTTAGTTGCACTATCCATCAACACTTTTATCCTCCTTGTTCCTCAAAAAGAACATAAAATCCTTTTTTATGTCGTGGTAATATTATTGCAAATAAAAGCAAATACCAAAATCTTTATTAGTCTGCCAAAATAATAAACTATTTAATAAAAGCATGCTGTAAAAATAAGGTCATTTGCATCACTCAAGTTTCTTGCAGAAAATACAGAGAATTATTGGTCAAAAAGTACAAACTGACAGCAATTATTTCTGCTGTTGATCTAATGCTGCCTGGAAATGGGTTAAAAAATGCACTGAGGTTTCACAAGTTTTCTATCTTTAAATGTTTGCTTTTAATGCTGTAGTATGCATAAAAGCCTGGGAGAATCAAATTTTTCAAAGCTGTTTTTTACCAATTTTATCCATAATGGAAGGAGGAGAGACTGTATATATCCTATTAGAAATCTTTAATGCAAAGCCCATAGTAACCTTCTGCCTCCTAGACTGCCAAAAGATTTATCATTCAAATATTTACCATTTTTATACTCCTTATTAACTGTGTTTGGTTAGGATTTGTGTCACCTTTAGCTGTATGGTTTTCTTTCACCTTTTCCTTTTGCTATCCTTGCAGAAGAGAGATCAATGAAAAGCTTCTATTTAAGAAGTTTGTTAAATGTTTAAAGCTCCTCGTGCTGTTAAAATAATGTATCTAATGTCTGAATCTTTTTTTCCTGTACTACAAACCTCACCATTATTTTCTCACTGCAGTTTCTCTCCCCATCTGGTAGTTTTGCAAATATGTTATTTGATAAAGCATAAGAAATCAGTGGCCATGGTGAGATTTAAATACTGCTTCTGATGTCCCTGTCTACTTTCCCAGAAGAACCTGTATATAAACATTGAAAATAAGCTAATCTTATAAATTTATATAACTATAAATTATCTCATTCAGGACACAGAGCATTTCCCTTAATTGCCATTATCTAATGATAAGAATGATTTTTAGAGCAACAGAGTTAAAAGGTTTATGAAAAGACTCTTTTAAAAATATTACTACAATGATGTTGTATCTTACTCAGCTGTAAACTCCCATAATTCTCAAAATACTCTGCAAGGTATAGCTATGTCACTTTATATAGAGAGAAACTGAAACAAAGAGCAACTGAAGTAGCAGGAATGATTGAGCAACAATCAACAAGTTATTGACCAGGGAATAAAATTTCAAGATTCAGATCACTGGTGCTGTCTCAGTATTTTTGGGCTCTATTGCCTCATCTTCTTAAGTGCATCTTCTTAGAGATGCTCCACTTTGTGAGAGGATGAGACCTGTATAGAGATTAAATATTTTGAAAATACATTATATGTATTGAAATTAGTACTTCATGGAGCCCTGTTAGTATATTCAATCATGCTTTAAACCATAAAGCAGCCAGGAGTTATTCTCCTTGCTTCACAGACTGCACATTGCTGAAAGCTGAATTAACTCCTCTATGAAATAATGTTTAGAATGTCACATGATACATGTAGGGTAGATAAAAGAATGCATGTTAGGAACAGTGCTTTTATTTTTTTTTTAATTTTGAAGTTGTGGGAATTTAGTATTAGCATATCTATTCGTATGTTCAGTCAAGGTTAGTTTTTGTCTTGCTAACACCTGAGTCCGGTTACACACCAGGTAACTCATTTGTAGCTGAATCAGTCATTTCCAAAGTTTACTTGTTTGGATATTGCACACAGTAACAGCAGTTGCTGAACTAACAGCTCTCAGATATATGCAGGACTGTGTACTTCAGAAGGAAGGTTTCCAAGTCTTACGATACCCATACAATTGAACAAACAGAATACGTACAAGAGCTTCAGTAAGCAGTGTTATAATTTAAATTAAAAGCATTTGCATTGTATGTGCCTGGTATTTATTGGGCTTGCTATGCTATGTATACATCATTAAGACAGATGGGATTTTAAAGACTTAGATAATTGTATGAATGTTAATTAGAGCTTTGTCTATTCAGGCTAAGAGATGCAAATAAAGATATCACAAAATCACATCTTTCAGAATACGATATCTTGTATTACCTGTAAAACTCAGCAAATATGCAAGGGTCTTTTACAGATTATTTCTGAGCTGTGTTCTATATACAAGAGAATTAAGTAAAATGTCAGTAGCAAAACAAACCAGTGTAAGATTCCCACAGACAAAAAATTTGTGACTTAAAAAGACTATAGATTACTAAAATTCCCTTCAAATTTTTTTTAAAAACCCACAAGCCCACAAAACAAAAAACCCAAACCCAAATAAACAGGCAATGGTGCCTTGTAAATTGAAATTAATGTTCACACAGCAAAAACTAGGGAGAGTCCTCTGGGTCAGTGGCATAGTTGACTATGGACAGAGAATCTGTGAAGTGAACCAGTAGTTCACAAAACTGCCTTTCAGTCTTTGCAGATGGATGGTAAACTTTTGCTCTTCTCAGCCCATATTCCTGAAGTTGTAATGATTTTTTTAAGATTACTGCAGAAAAACAATGACCGCAAAACTGTTTTGAAAATCATAACGCTTGCATGAAGACCAGAGAGCAGGTGTCCTGGTTTTTGTCATTGTGCAATTTCTCAGTCATTACAGAACCAATGGGAAAACCACAAGAGATCTTTTTGTTCAAAACCAGTTCTTATCAATATAGTAATCAGAAGTACCTTTCAGACTCTTGAAAAGTATTTCTTTACTTCAAAGCTTAAACAACATCAAAGAAAGCATACAGACAAAGCAATGTTGGAAAGGAAGTAACATGCCCTTATTTTTAGCACTTGCCCACTTGTCACTCTTAAACTCTCATCTGCCTTTCAAATGTAGTGTAATCTAATTTTTATGCATACTGTATGCTCATACAGACAATTTCCTCATTTCAGAGTGTTTAAGTTTGGTAAAGGTTTTTGTACTTTTCCTTAACCTATTTCAGAAATAGCACTGTCACCATTTGTCTCAGTAACTTATAGGATGATGAAAATTGACATTTTTCTATATAGAAGTGGAAAGAATATTAGTTTTATCAAAGACTAGATCCCTTCTTCCCCTCCAGTTAGATGTGAATTTGGTCACTTCAGGGCTTAGTGTGTAGGATGATTTTAAGCAATGGTCCCTGTGGTTGCAGGCTCTATCACCTAATAATTGACCATGACAGGAATTGTATGTCCGAAGCCAAGGGGTAGAGTGAATAGCATATGTCAGGGTCAATTAGAAGGTGGAAAACCCTGTGACAAAAAAGACTGCACTGATTAGAGCATGATGTTGACATGGGAGCTGAAGCTTCAATGTTATTTCAAAGGGCACTGTCACAGCCACCCTTCCTTCAGGACTCAAAATCAGAGGCAGATTATGTCAAGTGGTTTATACTACACATGATGTCATACAGTTCAATAGGACATTGAAAAGTAAAACTGATTTGCTGCTTCTTTTCAGCAATGAAATGCTTTCTCTGTATCACTCAAAATTAAGCTCCCTACTTTGCTAATTAGGTCAAAACAGCTCCATACTTACTAGATTAATTCTCTCTTGAAAAATTTAACTGTGAGAAGAAGAGTATTAAATGTGACACATTAAAATCTGCTTTGATTGTTAAAGTTATTAATGGTATTTTTACTGACAAAATTGAACAAATAGGAAGAGTGGAATGAAAAGAAAATAGTCCTTTTTATTACTTACAACTCTGTTATAAATATTTTATGGTACAGGAAGATTTTTGCAATGAAACAAATGGGCCAAAAAACTTGCTGTTTGCTTATTCCCCTGAAACTTCACCAGCTTCAACCACTCAAATGTTTTAATCAATGATGAACTGCAAAACCTTTTAGTAAGTGAGGAATGATCTCAAATTATATACCACTACAACAAGAGATGATAGTTCCTTCTTAGATTTTCATTGCAACAGTTCAATTTTCTGACTTTTCATTAAAAACTGCTTCTCTAAATTCCTGTGTCTCTGTAAAAATATCTCAGCCATTTCTGCCTACAAGACCTCAGTGGTTTAGCTTATGATGATGGAGAAGATGCTGTAGCTTAACCTCGTTAAATAGATAGCTAATTTCTCTCTGTTCTCATGGATTATTATCCATGACCACATTTTTTTCCTGGGTGTTTTGCAGCCAATAGAAGGCTAACTCTCAATAAATTAAAGCCTATCGTTTTAGATTCAAATTTTTTGGATGATGAACACATTTTAAGGAATATTGAGCCTAGTCTCTTTCTTCCTCTCTAGAATGGTTAATAGTCTCTAACATGCAGAAACACTCCAAAAGTTCTGTCTTCAGTCTTCATTGGCAGTTAATACAGCTTCACAGGAAACATCTCATGTTAGATAACAGGGACTTGGTTTTAAATCTTGTACATGTACTTCTTTGCAATTAACTCATCTCTGATTTACCTTTTTTCAATGTATCATTAGATTAGCTCACAAATTTGTTTTACATTTAGAATTTCCACAAAAAATTGAAATCTTCATTTCTAAAACCCAAATCTTTTTAGTGAGGGAGAAAAAGTAGGGAGAATATAAAAGTGCTTTAAACCTGTAAATATAACATCTCCACTTAAATTTTTAATAGCAATCAAAACAAATATAGGTAGAAGAGAAACTCCTTTATTACTACAGGCTTCCTGGTGACCTTGAGGTGGTCAGACATTGTTTTTTGTCTTGAAAGTACTTTAAGACTTCACATGGAGAAAAATACATTTAAATACCACGATTATGCTTAACAGAAAATGGTAAATTAATGATTTTGCCAGTCACACTCAACAGCTTCTCTTGGTGGTAATTAATATTAGTGCTTTTACTAATAGAGAGAATAAAGACTTTGAACACTGAAAACTCATGTAATCAAGTGAGAAAACTGTTTATTTGCCACTGAATATTAATTTAGCTTGCACTAGTGCCTGATGGAAAAACTGGTCATTTTGACAGAGATATAATGTTAGAAGGTTAGCGTTACATCTTTGACTCTCTGAAGAATGCTTGATTGGTTAGTGAAGTTCATCAAAAGCTTAGAAAAACTGACATCATATAAGGACAATTGCCTATTATTCAAGAACCTATATAATGCTACTGTGGCCTAAATTCTGTTTGTCACAGTGGTCAATGAATACCAGTCCAAGACTTCTAAAAAGTTCTATACAAAGGACAAAATAAAGTTGCTGAATTTTATAGTTCTGTAGAAAGAATTCAAATCATGAAAATGACAAGCCTTGCCTGACCAGAACTAAGAATGACAGGATGAGCCGTATATATATTTAAGTAGTGTTTATAGGGATCACTTAAGAGCAAGGAGACCATAGGCCAAATAAGTCATTCTTCACATACACTGCTGATCACTACAGTCATGTCTGTGAGAATGGAGATCAACTTCAAGTCAATGTATGCCTATTTTGGTCTAAAAAGAAGCAATCAGTGTGACAAGGTGCCCAAGCAAATCTTAACAGGTTGTTTTATCTAGGGCATCATGAACTGCTAGTATGGTTATGTGGCATTCAGAGCAATACTCTACATCTGTCGTGCTGTAGAAATGTAGACAGTAGGACCTGCAGTCCTTGTACATCTCAATGGGGAGAGATGCCGCCTGAGAAATTTCTTTTTTTTAGATTTTAGTAGTATGTCAATGCATCTCATGTTGACAAACTGGAATTTTTTTTGCAAAATATAATTCTAGTTAATCTCACAGGGAAATTGAAAATATGCTGCTTACTGTGAAGTAAGTGAAAATTCAGGGAAGCTGTTGATGACAGGCAGCTAAAGGAACTCTGCAGCCAGTTTCTTAGTTAAAAGTCCAACTGAAATATTCTCCTGTAAAATCTCAAACCATTTTTCTATACTAAATGGAGAACTTAGGGTATTAAGAGCAGCAAAAAATTCTGCCACCTGTTAAATGAAGAAAACACCTCTGACTGTAGGAGAGTCGGAGCAGGACACCCTAATATAGGCCAATAGTGGCACACTGCCAGCTACACCCGTGAAAACTCCAACATTCCCATTCTGGACCTGGCAAGAAAAGGCAGAGACCATTTTCAAAACCTTTGTTTCAAAATGGAAATATTCTTCTAACGTTATATCTGCTTTATGTATGCAGTATTCTGTTACTTACTGGTGATTATAATAGGAAATCTTTTAATTAAGAACTTCATTAGTTCACCTTTAACTGCCAATCACCAGATAATTGGCCCTTTGCTAAGAGGCACTGCAGCTCAGGTATGCTAAAATGACTGTTTCTCAGAATAACTTACTGAAAGTAAGTTATTTTTGGAACTCATTTATAAGAGAACTTAATTAACTATTCCACATCATTAGGGATACTGCATTGCTTTTTTCAATCCTCTGACAGGTTCCTCCAGTTATACTAATTCATTATCATTATTTTCAACTTTCTAGGCAGAAAAGGGTGAAAAAGAAACACTGAGCCATTGCAGGCCTTCTGCACAAACTAGCCAGTACTACCCCAAGATAAAAGGCAGCTTTGGTGGATTTCATTGTTTGAGCTGCTGTGGCAGTACAGCAGAATGTCTCGGGGCAAGCAGTTTGAGAGATGGTGCATTTCCTTTTGTCCACTGTCATATGGCAGAACTTTTTAAGAGCAGTGACACTACACAAGAACTATTCCATAGGTGAATGAAAGCAAATAGATTTTCTCATAGAATATACTCAACATAATTTGAAAACAGCATCCTTTTGGGTAAAATGCAAATTTGTTTTCAAACCCCACTTTATTAATTCAATTTTGATATATTTCTCGAATTCTGGGACCCAAATGCCACTTTTTTATTTGTGCAAATAACTACTGATGTCTTCACCAAGTAGCAGCAAAAATGCCAGTTGCAGTAGTAAATGAAGCAGACCTTGGTCCGGTCCTACAGTACTGTATTTAACTTCTGCTTTAAACAAGTCTGACTTGTAAGTGGAAATTTGTTTTTTTAGAAGCTGTAAAACTGAATGCAATAGAACCATTCCCCTAAAGCCCAGCTATATTGTATCAACAATAGATTAATAATAACAGACCTTTTTGAAAATGCAAGACTTCAGAATTACTCTTTGCAGATCTTCTAACAATGCCTAGAAAAGATCTTTACAAGTCTTTGTGCATTTGTTCTAAAGCTGTCTGATTACAGCTACAGATTATATGGCCTCTCCAGTTTACAAAGCAGTAGAATAATTTATGTACATGATTTTTACTTTCCATGTATCATTGTTAAGTACTGCAAATAAGCATACTCTAAGAGTTCACAACTACTAGCCAAATTATTCTTTTTTGTGATAATAAATAAGTAAATATGCATCATTCAAACCCACAAAATATAGAGATGATGTATCACAAAATTACCTTCCTCTTTTTTTATTTTCTGGGTTATAAATCAAATAACTTTGTTCTGCCTTTTTTACAGTTCCTCAGAGGTCTGTTATTTTCTACTAGTTCACGTACTAGTTCATGCAGTATTGTTTCTTTCATTTTAGTAATTTCTGCTAAAAATCTCTCTTCTAGTTCAGAACAGGTCTACATTACCTTCGTGAGCTAAAAAACAGAAGTCCCAAGCCCTAAAAAAATTCCTGTGGTTTCATCAGAATTTCACATCTAAGACAATTTCACATCTTTAGATCACCTAGGATGTTCTGAAGAGCAGGGAAGGCTTTCAAAGATTTACATATGATGTCATCATCAATTAGTAGGAAACTCAAACGCCCTGTAAGCAATTCTAAGACAAGTCAAATATTCAGTTTCATAATGCCAGCCTGTGGTGGCCAAAGCATGAACTGAAGATTTATATTTTTAAAATGTATGTTTTTTGCAACTATTCTAACGCAGAAAATTCTATTTTATGTTTACTACCTCTTCACAACTATTTAGCAAATAAGTTTTATATCAATTGTCATTTCTTAACTTTTCAAAAGTGTATTTAGGAAGGCATCTTCTTAACTTTTCAAAAGTGTATTTAGGAAGGCATCATCACCTTCATATCTGCCCATAGTTATTCACTCCTATTTTACAGTGATTTACTGTATAAATTGTGTGCTGACTAAAATCATCTAAAAAAAAAGAAAGTGGCTTTTCAAGCTGTTTCATGAGCTGTACATAAAATATATATATATATATATATATGTATATATATATATACACTTGTTTCACTATGCATTTATTTTGGAACATTTATCACTATAACAAAGTGGTTTTTTTAGAATGCTTTTTTCCATCTTATCTCTTCCTTGGAACTTCATACAGCAGCCTACTTGCAAGGAACTAATGCAAAGCCTGAGTGGTACAGATTGTTATATAGCATTGCATAATATCATGTTACAGGGGACTGCTAAGTTAGCCCTCCCAGTGCATAAAGCATTTATCCCAGCCTGGAGGGACAAAGCCCTGTGTGACATTTGCCCCGCAGGAACCATGAGCTGGCACTGCAGGGAGCCCCGAGGCTCACCCTGCGGCACTCTGCTGGTCCCGCTGACCCTGCACACCAGGCTCCAGCCACGCTGGAAACCAAGCACACACCAGGGGCTTCTTGCCCCATTTTAGTCTCACGGGCCCTGGGAACCAAAGCCTGGAGAGTGGCGGGCCCTTGGACTGCTGCTTGAAACCCTGCCACAGTACCAACAGCAATGCCCTTATCTGCTGATATAGGACTTCTAAAGTTAGTCTAGCAATAAGGTTTCTTCGAGAGAGCTAACCCACATGTTTCTTCTGTGACATGGGGGAAATAAATTGTGTGTCAGGTGTCAAAAGACTGGGTAAGCTTGTGACTTAGCTTTCAAACCTACAGGGGCGTCTATCATGTGTGCCATGGCAGGATTGGTCAGAAAATTGGCCCAGAACAGGGATGAGATGAGGAGATCCGATTTTCGGTCTGCAGCAGCTGAAGCCGAGGACGCAGAGGGACATTTTGTGCTCGCCTGCGAGCAGAGAGCAGCCAAGCAGTCTGGTCAGCTCTGCTGTTCCAACCTCCCCGCTGCCGCAACCACTGGTCCGCTGCGACTTGGAAAGCCCCGCAGCAGCTCCTGCCCTGCCAGCGGGCCCTGCTGGCTCCCTGCCCCGGGCCGCGGGGGACTGGCGACATTGCCCTACAGATCCCCCGCCGGGCACATCAAGGGGAGACCGTGGCCTCCCTCGGCTGGCCCTGCTCCCTAGGCAGCAGTCACTTGGAGCAGGTCCGCGGTTCTTCGCTGAAGGACAGAAGGCAACAGACAGGCACGGGGAAGCGGCAGGAGGGCGATACCCTCAACCGGGCGGCCCGGGCCTGCCAGCGCGGCCTCCCTGCCCTCCATAGGCGGCCTGCGCTCTGCCTCCGCGGCCGCTCCCTCCTCCCGCCCGCCCCCGGGCCGAGCCCGGGCCGCGCCGCCCCGGCCGGCGCGCAGCCCCGCGGCGGAGGCAGCGCACCTCCCCGGGCACGGGTGCCGGCCGCTCGCCGAGCCTCGGTCCATGCAGGCAGTCTGCCGGCCTGCCCCGGGAGGAGGGCCCGGTAGGGGAGGCGGCCAAGCGGTAGCAACGGAGGAGCCGGCAGCGTGCGCAGCCCAGGGTGGTTGTGCGACCGGGCTCCTTCCGCGCTGCGCTTGCCGGCTGTCGCCCACCTCCCTGTCAGTGTTACCGCCCCCGGCCTGCGAGCAACATGAGAGTAGTGGCTTTGATCAGGTAACGCGCTGACGGAGCGCCTATGTGAGCGAGCGAGGGGCGTCTCGCAGGCGGAGAGAGGGCGCGGGGAGAAGCCCTGCCTGCCCGGGGGTCGCGCTCCACCCAGCGCCACCCGGGAGACCCGCCCGGCCCTTTCCGCCCGGCTTTCCCGCCCATGCGTTTCCTGCTGCCTCCCTTCCCCTGGCCTGCCGACGCGTTCCCAGCGGGCTCTGCCCGTGGCCCCTGCAGTGGCCGCCTGCGAGTGCCGCCGCGGGCCGGTCCCTGCCTGCGCGTAGGGAGAGACTCGGAAGAATTCCCGTGTTACGGCAGAATTCAGGAATAACTGGTCTATTTTTAAAACTAAACAAGCAAAACCCAAACACATAAGCCACCCCACAGCCGACCAGCACAGCCGCAGTGCCCCAGCCCAAAGCAGACGTACGGTTATCTGCCCCGGTCGCTTGCGCTGCGGTGTCCCGGGCTCTGCGTCTGCAGTGAGGCGGGAGCCGGAGCCGCCCGGGCCGCCGGCAGCGCCTTCGCCGGGGCCGCGGAGCGTGGGCCGCGTGTCCCGCTCGGAAAAACGGGGTTCTGCTCATTTGCACTTCAACATCCACGTGCTTCTGCCTTTCAAGTACATTAAGCTCTTTCAGGATAGATTTCCTAAACTCTGAACGATAGATTTTTGCAGTGTGTTTTTTTAGGAGAGATTAAATTTTGCCAGTTTTAAAGTGATGAAGCTAGCTATTTTCAATTGTTGGAGTTGGACACAGCCGTGTCTGTCAAGGGTTGCATCTCCCCCCCCCCCACACACATGTTTTTTGTAAGTTTCTTTGTTAGTTTCTGCAATTCTTGTATTTTTTTTTAAGAAATTAACATTTTCTAATAAGGACACGTATGTGTTTTTCTTGAAGAAACAATAGTTAATTAAAAGAGAACAAGCTAGGAAGCCTCTGAGTGGAAAAGAATTGTGCAGATGTGAGCTGTGTATTTTTATTTTTGGATGCAGTAGCTATTTACATAAGCCAAAACATCTAATGTATTAAATTCTTCAGGGAATGTCAAATGTCAAACCTTGTTGAAAGTGAGATTTGGCCATAACAACTGCAAATAATTCCAAACCTCATGCAAGGAGAAAATACAGGAAATGTTGTCTGTTTTTCTAGTTTTGCTGAAATATGGTATCAGGAAAATCAGTTTCAAATTTTTTACTTTTATTTTATAGATAAGACATTGTCTTTCAGGATTATTTACTTTGATATTCTCAAAGCAGAGGAATGTGTTAAAAGGCAGGATGGAATAAAATCCTGTAAACAGGTTTCTAACACAATTGCTATTTTAATGGGCTATTTTACAAGGACGGATTTAGTTTCAAGTAATAGTTTTAAGAAGAGTTTTAAAGAGACATCAAAGTGTCTGAAGTCTTTGTAACAGAGCTAGCCAAAGATCAGAGGGGGAAAAAGTATTTGAAAAGTGCTTCTTACTTTTGCAAAGGTCAGGATTATGTATGAAACTACTTTAACCTGTTTTTTTTTTCCTTGTAGAATGGTGACCACACTAAAAGTTGATAGTCTTGTTTTAAGGTGGTATTTATGGGGTAAACCCTGCATTTTGTTTTGTGCCAAATCATAGACATTTTAAACCCAGTCTTCAACCTGAAATATGATGTTTTTCAACTCTTTAAAATTCTAGAATTTTCTGAACTGTAAGTGGTTATACTTGTCTATAGAAAGGAATTTTGCTTAGAAGTCTTTTATAGGTTCATATCTTCACAGTTACCCAGGGTTTTTTTTTCTTCTGGTATTTTGTTTATAAGCCTGCCTGTTAACATACTTGCAGAACCCTGACTGACCTCACTTTGGAGCTTTCTACGGAAAGGCCTGTGGCTTTTTTTCTGTGCTGGGAATTGAGAGGTGTCCCCAGGATATCTCAGTACTTGTCTTCATCTCCCTTCTCTGGACTGTTCTGAGTCCACCTTCCTCCCATGGGCATGGACTGGCTGGTTTCATTGATCTTAACCATGTTGTGTTTCACATTTAGTTTGGAAGGTCTTGTGGGTGGGCACCATGTAGTTTGTTTCTTGATACTGGTAGTTTTTAGGACTATGGTAAATAATGCAGAGAATAAATAACAGGACAGTACCATGTGATTCAGTAAGCCCAGATTTCCACCTACTAACTGGTGGTCCAATGTAAGCAATATGAATATCAATATGCTTCTTAAAATTTCTTTGTGTGTATATATACACACATACATTAATTGGAAGGATAAATATATTTATTCTGGTGACATTTTAATTTTTGATTTCAATTTTTTTAAATATTAAAACACTGTAAATGACATAGGCAATTATCTATTGTCATACAATTATTTTTCTGAAGTGCTGTTTGTAGCTGAAATCAGAACCAGTGGGAGACTTTTATTTTTCAGCATAAAGTCACTCAGAAGGAAAAGAGTCTTTGTCTCATTACTCTGTTGAGCCTGGAAGTTCAAATTATGAAGTGAATACTGTTGACATTTTCAAGGTATCAAGAACGGTGTCCAAAAGGAATGAATGTATGATTTAAATTTTTTTTTGTGTCTGTATATAGATTAGAAGAAAGTTGCTTGTATGTATTAGAAGAATGTTAAGTAGAGATGGACCCTCCAATTAGGATTGTATCATATTTATATTTACTTTTTAGCACTGAAACAGAAGCAACTGCTTTATGAAAATCTGTCAAGTACAAAAGGATGCCATGTTTTACTCTATTTCTACTTCAGGTTTGAATTACACAACAAGTTCAAGACAGCATACAGAATTTCTGCATGGATAAAAGCAGAGATTTAGGGGAATAGCCAAAGAGTTTCATTCCTCTAGGACACTTTCAAGGTTTTGGGCAGAGTGCTAGATAAAAGGGAGAGCTTAAAGCTGGACATTCTGAAGAAGTTTGTTTCAAAATCACAGAATCATTTAGTTTGGAAAAGACCTCCAAGATTACCAAGTCCAACATTTGGCCGATCACCACTTGTCAATTAGGCCATAGCACCAAGTGCTATGTCCAGTCATTTCTTGAGCATCTCCAGGGATGATAGCTGCACCACCTCCCTGGGCAGCCCATTCAAATGCTTGACAACTCTTCCCATGGAGAAATCTTCCCTGATGTCCAACGTGGACCTCCCTTGGTGCAGCTTGAGGCCATTTCCTCTTATTCTTCACTTTTTCTCTGGTTGAAGAGGCCAAGCCCCACTTTGCTCCAACTCCCTTTCAGGCAGAAATAGTAATAGTGTGACCACAAGGAGCACAACAGTCTATTGTAGCAAGGACTGCTTGTACTATATGTTCTCCTGTGCAAGTCTCAGTGATTCTATCAAAATGCAGTTTTACAGAGCTTGTATAGATGTCTGTTGCAGTTCCTGCCATGGATTTTGTGTCTTGGCATTTAAAGAAGCTGCATAGAATCTCCACCTGCAGTTGTAGTTTGAAGGCCAGAAGTCTGAACATGGATCTTTTAAGCAGTGTGTATTCTAGAGCACTTTTACTGTAGGTCGTAATGTTTCTTTTTCTATTGATTAAAACCCATGGAGATACTTTTTCAGTTACATCAAGAGAACAGAATTCTTTCCTCACTGGTAGCAGAAAAGGTTCCTGTAGATCTTGAATGAATGTCAAAATTAATTGTATCCTCTGTGTTGGAGAATTATGTCTTGGCCTCAAACAAGAGTATGATCATGTTTGCTTTTATATTTTTTTACTGTCATTAATAATTTTTTATTTGCAGTGAAATGCAGTAAAAAATTCATATGTTCTATGCAGTGTCAACTGAAACTACTGCCTGTAATAATTAAAGTTTTTGAGAATGGCAAATATGAAGGTTTGGGCAACATATCCCATGTAGGAGAAATGTTATTCCTGACATATAGGATCAATGAAGTTGGAGAAGACCTCTAAGGTATTGAGTCCAACCGTTAACCTAACACTGCCAAGCCCACCACTAAAATGTGTCCCTAGGCATCACCTCTATGTGACAGACCTAATTTAAAAGGATTACTAATGCTGGCAACTCACTGGAGCAGATTTTGGGGTTTTGATCCAAATTAACTAGTAATGAGTACATACTAATTCATCTCTGGAATAAAAGATAATCTTTGAGGAGATTCCAGTGGCAGTGGCTCTTCTTCATGTAACCTCTCAGATTAATAGTAGGATACAAAACTCTTTATGTGATTTATGGTTACTGTATTTAGGCACTATGCATATGTATTCAATGTATGGTGAAATCATTCTTTTTCTACTGTTACTATTCTACAGCTCTTTGTATTTCAAAACTTTATATAAACAGCTCTGATAATACTTACTTTTGAGCAGTTAGTTAAAAGTTATAAGAGGCTAAAACTTTTATCTGTGCTTTTAATTGCCACTATTTTCTTCTCCTTACAGTGGTGGGAAGGACAGTTGTTACAATATGATGCAGTGTGTTGCTGCTGGGCATCAGATTGTTGCTCTTGCCAATTTAAGGCCTGCTGAAAATACAGGTATGAAAGCCACATTTCTTGCAGGAAATTTTTAAAAAATAGAAACAACGGAATCACAACCATGCCTGAATTAAGTTCCCGTATGTGTTTTGTCTGGTTTTACATATTGAAGGCCAATACAGAGACTTGAAAGAGGTACAAAAAAGAAGCTGCTATGGACATGTATTAAGTGTATTTTTCCTTAAGGGAAAAAAAGCCCACAAGAAGAGAAGATCAGTTAGAAAAAGGCTTACACAATTTGAAAATGAGAATATTGATATGCTGGTGGTAAACAAAGGGGTTGTATGAGGTCAGTAGCACAAATGCTAAAAGCTGATGTCATCAACCAAAACTAGCACTGTACTTCTGGAAATGTTCTAAACTGATGCTCAACTAAATGCTGTAAACCATTCCAGCTGCCAAAAATGCGCCATTGTGCTGCTGCTCATCCATTTTTATCTTAGTGAGTCTTTCTCCATTATTCTAACCCAGCATCTGTGAACTGCATTGAGACTGCATTGAGGAACTGATGTGGGTTGAAATTGACCTCGATACATGTATTTTTCCTGCTTTTTTCCTTTTAGACTAGAATGGTTTTTTGATCAGTTTCTCATGGGCTACAGTTTATTTCTATGACAAAGGATGGGAGAAACTCAGGTAGTCAGTAAGAGCTGAGAGGATGAGCTAAGTATTTGTATATTGGACTATAGCACAAATTGAAGTGAGACTGGAAAAGCAAGTGAGTTGTTTCCAGTTGGTAGGGGAGAATGCTAAAGCATGTTAACTAGGTTCACTGTTCAACATATGTTAAGCAATTAAGTATGGTATTTGGTAACTGTACAGTAGGAGGGTACACAGAAAGGGAAGGAAAAAGGGAGCTGCCATCTCAAATGAGTCATGGGCAGAACTGGCAAATGCTAGGAGAGTGTAGGAAAAATTTATTTTCTGGGTAGCTAGGACATAATAATTTCTAATCTTGTTGAAATATGTTGTCTTCAAACTAATTTATCTTCATCAGAAATGTAGTATATTATCATTAAAATCATCAAATGCTCTCTTTAAGTGTGTAGTTGGAAATTTTATAGAAAGTTAATTGAGGTGCTTCAGGCAATAGTGGATTCAATGCCATTCTTTTTATTTTATCTTGTACCACTGTTGCCTGAGAGTCTCAATTAATAAAGAAACTGTGTATTCTAAGCAGAATATCACATAAAGACTTTATCATGTTCATGTATGTTGAAACCACTGAATTTGCCCTTAAATCTACTCTTCTGGTGTGGGTTGGCTAGTTGTGATTAGGGGTTTGGATTTGCCTGTTTTGTACAGAACCATATCTGTTGTGTGGCATCAAAGGTGACTGACCTAATTCTTACATCACAAATTAGTTATCTTGGTCAGTTACAGACCTTCTTCTTTGTAAGATGTGCTACACAGGTATACAGCAGAAATGCTTGATGTCTCTGTGTAAGTTCAGAGAAGTACCAGAGTTACAAATTAGCATTAAAAGAGTGAACTTTGTTAGCTTGTAATAAAGTGGACATTTCACCAATAATGATATATTACTTTATAAATCTCTTAGAAATATTATCTGAAAAAAATATGTATAAATTATTTATTGTATAGTTTGAGATGTAATTCTAATTCATGATACTTGCATTTTTAGCTGCTTTTTCCTTATCTGATGGCTAAAAACTGCTTGTAAGAAAATTTAGTTCATTTTTCTCTCATGATTAAGGAAATAAGCTTTTTACTTATTAAACAGTGTCAAAACGTTGTAGTGGTCTACTTTTATTCCACCTAAGCAGAGGTAGTCTCCTTTTGTGATGACCATGATAACAATTTTAACAGTAAAGGTTTTTGTACATTTTGACAACCTTGTTCAAGTTGCTTGTTCTGAATATTGCAGTGCATTACAATTTTCTTGATCTGAGTATGTTGAAATTCATCTGAGTTTGTGCCTCTGACCTGTCTTCCTATTAAAATTACCATGTGAATGGAAGCAGAATTGAAATGATAGGAGATTTTTTGGATGAAGCAGGAAGAAGGAAAGGCACCACAATTTGCAAATAGGCAGCATGTTTGTGACAGATGTCTTCCTCTCCATACGTCTGTTGGGTGGAGAAATCTATTTTTTTTTTCTTTCCATGTTTATAGTGGTGTTGTCACCAAACATCTGTTTGTGAACTGAAAAATATTAACATTTAGATTTTCTCAGTACTTTGTAGTATTGTGATTATCTGTAATTGTTGCAACAATGTACCTGATATGGTTGTTTCTTAATTGTGGCAGGGCAGACTGATGAATTGGACAGCTATATGTATCAGACAGTAGGACACCATGCCATTGACCTATATGCTGATGCATTGGATTTGCCACTCTATCGTGGTTTTATAAAGGGTACCAGTGTGAATACTGGAAGAGTATATACTGCATGCCAGGAAGATGAGGTTGAAGACCTTTACCAGCTTATGAAACTTGTTAAGGTATGCTGATTGAAAGCAATTCTATAGTTGGGGATAATTATATTGTTTAATTCATTTATGAATTTAAGTAAATGATCCACTTAAGTTTTTAAGGAAAACTGTAAGAAAAAAATGGAAGACTTTTACAGGTTTTACTTCTATTCCTTTCTTCTTCCTTGCTCTGTAAATATATGGTATAACTATATTCCTTTTCCCCCAATGTAAATCATACTTATTAATCCTCATTTCAAGCCAAAACCTTTTTCCTATTTAATGAACAGACCTGTAACAGGAGCTTGGCATGTACAACAAAAAACATAATTGTGACAATAATCTATAAATAGACTATTTAGCTTATTTTTCACTTGTAATAATGTATTGCTTGATTACTGTAATGAGAGATCTTTTGGATTTTGTGCATTTATCAGTGTGTGGGAAGTAATGTCTAGACACTTCCATTTGAGTACACTTATGATATGTAAACCAGAATCTGTTATTTGTTTGTATGTTGCGTGTCATTCTCCAAGTATTACAGAATATTTCACAATGATAGTTTTGATTCTGGTAGCCCTGTGATTATATTCTAATATATGACACAGTAGCAATAACATATATCAATCCTTTTTAGCTATAAAATTAATTAAAGAGAGACAATGAACCACTTTCTAAACCACTTAAAATTTATTCTCTGCTCTTTTGCAAAATCTTTCATACAGTACTTTATTTCTACCAATACTAAATCAGACTTCATTGAAAAAAATAGAAAACCTCATGTTGACTCTAGAGGTTTTCTACAGTGTTTGAGTGAACGTACTATGTCCATTCCAGCTAACTGTGTTGATTACTGCAGTGTGCAGTACTAAAACCAATACACTGTTCAGAAAATCATAACTTCTATTTTAAAGAAAGTAAATATGTGATTTTATTGATCAAACTGGTATAGACTACTTAATGAAACTTCAGATAAAGGTGTTTGTAGTCTTCATGTCAGGTATTGAACATTTTCTAGCTCGCTTGCCTTCATTAAAATGATAATGGAGATTCATGAACCTAAATACTTCAGGCTTTATTCTGTATTCAGTTAAAAAAAAAATCAAATTGCAGATAAGACCTAAGAATGTGGTTTGGATGCAGAGTACTTCCTGACCCATCTTGGAGTCGAATGTTGCATCTTGTAAACATTTTTGGCAAAGAAATTATGTTGTTCTAATGTAAAATCAAGATCATAGACCTGTGTTGGAGTTTGAGACTACAGAGCAGGAAAATAGTTGATGTAGGCATTACAGCCTCTAGTTGTTCTGGGCAGGCTTAGGTTGGATATTAGGAAACATTTCTTTACTGAAAGGGGTATCCAGCATTGAACCAGGCTACTTGGGGAAGTGGTTGAGTCACTGTCTCTGGAGGGATTTAAAAGTTGTGTGGACTGAGTGCCTAGAGACATGGTTTAGTGGTGGACTTGGCAGTGTTAGGTTAATGGTTAGACTCAATGATTTCAAGGGCATTTTACAATCTGAATGATTCTATGATTATACTCTAGAGTGCTTCACAGAGGTTTTAAATGGAATGTGCATATCCTGCAGTACAGGAATCAAAAGAAATATGATACAGCAGTTTTAAATTATTTTTGAACCATGATAGTATTAGAAATTAGAAGGACTGATATCTACTGTCTCTTAAAGCTGCATGCTAACAGCTTTCTGCTGCTGGGTAAGGTAATAAATTACTGATCAATTTAATTAAAAATGGGCAAATTAGTGGCAATTAAGATGATACTTCCTTTGCAC
The DNA here is from genome assembly GCF_028018845.1 of Melospiza georgiana. Taxonomy (NCBI): domain Eukaryota; kingdom Metazoa; phylum Chordata; class Aves; order Passeriformes; family Passerellidae; genus Melospiza; species Melospiza georgiana. Next base: position 34,724,344 of record NC_080435.1, read on the forward strand.
TTCTTGCTGTCTTTGGAGGAATGGATCCCTGACATAAATTAATGCTCGTGTTAAATCTTGACAACTTCTGCTTTGGAAGTTTGTACGTGATAATTATAACTATAGCTGAAAGAGATGTTATCATGTTGTCTGGAACTAAATAACTATTTATTTCCTGTATAGAAATATTAAGCCCACTGTATGATATCTGCAAGTTATAAATATTAACAATATACTGCCTTTATGTTAGACTGTGTATAATGATGTCTTTACAGTACAACCTAGCTATGGAATTCTGAGACAAAAGTTTCAATAAGTGTCTTGCATATTTTGATGAATAATTGCAAAATTATGTGGAGAAATAAACTACTGCAACTGTGGTATTTTAGTTCTAGGAAGACTACTAACGTTTTTTTCTTTGTTAGCAATAACTTTGAAATCTTTCTGGTTTTATTCTTTCACATTTTTTAATAACTGCTGTTTTGTAGCTTTACTATTTAAGTCTTACTTAAGATTTTGCTTTAGGAGGTTTTTTTCCCCGATGTTAATAGTTTTAAACAGAGAAGTCAATTTGCATTCTCTTGAAGGGAGGGGATGAAATCTGTGGATACCTTGTCAAAACCATCTTTGAGTGACTGTAATTTTAAAACACTGGTCAAATAACATAGCTCTTTTTTCAGTAAATGGTTTGGGGCCAGGACTACAGGAAAGGTGTGTCTAAATCAAAATCACAGAGTGTACCTTACGTTTCCATTGGCAAAGAACACTTTTGTTGCAAGTGCTTATTTACTAAAAAGTTAAAACACTTTAAAAAAACTGTATGAATTTGGAATTATACAATGTTTTTAAAAACAGTGCTATGAGAACAAGATTTCTAAAGAATTAAATATTCCCTCACAGTTCTGTGAAACCCAGGACAACAGTCCTATTCTAGTTCATGTGACTCAGTGAGTAATACTGACTGTCATTGACTGTAAACCTATTAATTTTATTGTCACAAACCCAAGTGATTGATAGGTATAAAGGAAATTTATATCTATTGTTTAGTTGCCTAATGCCACGTTTTAGATTCTGTATTCAGTACATATTGTGAAACATATCTGAGTACTTGTATGATGTCTAAATATATCTTACTATACAGTCTTCACTGATAGTAGAATATTTACTTCATGAGATGTGTAAGTCCTGAACTCTAAAGAATAATTTATTCTCCTCTCAATGTTACTGAATAGGGATTGCTGATATCCTTCTTTGTCCATGTTTGTTACTGTATGTATTAGAGATTTTCCTAGCCAAGCCTGTAAGCACTAGAGTTTCTTAGTTACCTGAATTATCTTTTAGGAGTTTTATAATGGCACTGTCTTTGAAATGTGGTAAGTAACTGTATTTCTTTTCCTCTAGTGGCAGGAAAGACTGGAGCATGAGGGCATTTTTGTGAAACTTTCATTCAACATTTCAATTTAGGCAATATTTAACTGTATTGTCCCCCTTTCAATGTAATTATGGTCTTGTTCAAGTAATACAGTGATGTTTCATGCCAGCACATACACAAGTGATATTAGATGGGTTGAGTGTTGGATTGTTTTCTGTATCTCATGGAACTATGGCTTAACTTTTGTTTAGGGCAATGGTTGTAGCAGCTTCCAGACTAAACAGACCAATGCAAGCTACTTTATTTTCAGTAGACAGTTCTGTTCTCTTACAAATTCTTTGCCTTATCTACTCCATAAGTCTTTGCCTTTGTTTGGTAAATTTCCATTGTTGAAGTAATTTGTAGAATTCTTGAACTAGGTAAAAATGTCTTTCTTCTAGCTCTGCTTTTTCAAATTTTTGATGACATGCTTAATTGCTTTTTTTTAAATTAGTATTTTAAAAATTGATATTTTAGTATTTTTTTATATTTATCCATGTTTATTATAAATCATGCAAATGGACTTTTAGTGGATTTTCATTTTCAACATGTTATTTCTGTCAGAGTCTTTTTGTTGTGCTCTTTGTGGATTTAGAACCCTCAAACTTTCAAAAAATATGGAGTTCACTTGTAGTAAATTTATAAATTGGCTGTCAGGACTGAAGCAATAATAATTATGAAATCATCCATTGATCATCAGCTGAAAAATAAATATTAATGTTGGATATATACGACGTATGAAACATTTGAATAATAGCAGCCTTTGGTTGTGGCGCTGTTTCATTTCATCAGTGATGTGGAACGGAAGGAAAGGAGATTTATTTTCTAAAATATGGTTGCATTTTGGAACAGTGATCTTACAGCAGTCAGTCACTAAGAATGAATAACATTTTTTAGTTACAGAAATAAAGAGCTAAATGATACAATGTGACTCCTGTATGTAATAATTATTTTTAATAACAGGCTCATGATTTTTTTTAAATGGTCCAAGTCTGATGTTTAGTGAAGACAGAAAGTGTTCCGGTCTGAGTTAAAATTGCAATAGCAATGCCATTTTAGATGTTACTTAAGATACTTCATCTCAGACAAAGTACTTGAGCTGTGTGGGTTCAGGTGGAATAGAAGTAACTTAGGTCCTGTCAGTATTCAGTGAAACTCCCTGAGATTTCTTCAGGAAACAGTTCTTCGGGGTTTGAGATGAGTGGATAAATGAAAATATAATGTTATTTTGTGGCCTTCAGATAGGGATTAATTAAACCATGGAACCCAAAACTTTCAGTTCCTTGATATTGCTAATAGTCTTCCATGCTAAGGAAATGGTCTTTCTTTTACCCTTCTCCAGAATTCAGCTTCTGTGGCCAATGGGTGAAATGAGTTCTCAGATTCAGAGTGATTGCTGACTTTCTGTGACTTTTGTACAAAGATTTAGGTGATCCTACCAGGAAAAATACATGAATAAGTGTAATATAGTATTCTGTCACAGCATTGCTTCATTGTCTTCTGTTCCAAGACACATATAAAAGATACTGTAAAGTATATAGGAATAATCACTTGATTTTCAGATGTTTGGTATATGTGGCTTCAGTTGTAGTATGTACATGATAAAGGCTAGTAGTTACTCGTAACTCATACAAATAAGGTTTGCAGAATTTCTTAGGAGTCTTAAAGAGGCCAAATAATTTTAACATGTAGAATACTGATTGACTTGAAGAATCTCTAATCTGAGGTCCTCAGTGTGCTCATCAAATTACTTTTGCACTTTATGAGTTCAGACAAAGTGGGTAGCTTTCCCCTCACACTTAAGGGATTCACAGAGTTCAGAGGTGTGCAGAAGAGTCCTGTTCTAGAAATCTCCCATGTTTTCATTAAAAAATTTTCCTTGTTATGATTTGAATGGTCTGTAGATACATGGATTAATACCTTGGAGTTGTATGTCTCAATATTTTGGAGAAATACAAATTATACAAAGAGCTACTTTTCTTTATGCTGAATTTCCAAAATAATCACTTCTCCATAATTTTTGTTGCCTACATTATGATAATTGCAAGTAACTTGCCCTCAATGTTGTGATAGATTATATCTAATTCAACAGTTCAAATACAGGATTTTTTTATGGCAAGTGAAATTATACCATAAGTATTGAAAAAAAATTGTAAAAAATCTTCAATGCCCAGTTGAAGGAAACCATGATAGATAAAACAATGGAAGTTATCGATTGAGTCCTTTAGTAGTTGTGTAGATTTAATGAACATTTGGAGACCACATCGCCTTAGCACAGTTCTTTTTGTCTTTAAACATGCAAGTTAAATGGGAACTTTTAGAAATTGTATGAAGTGGCTGCCTACACTGACAAGAAATAAGTAACTGTGCTTCTTGATAAAATAAGATTTTTTTTGAGAGAGAAAATATTTGCTGTGTTTTTTCATAGACTTGGTTCCTTCACCTTTTATAATGAGTAAATTTTTATCTGCAAGGATTTGGATTGTCCCTTTACCCTCATCGTGTTAAATGGTTACAAATTTTTAATAATGTTATTTTTTCTTTTAATTAATTGTGGATTGCAGTTTCATAGCTTCCTCCACCTCGGGAATGACTGTTGTCATTAGCAGTGAATAAAAGTGTGAATGAAGGGAAGAGGGTAAGAAGTAATTGCATGGTTGGGAGTGATTTAAGTAGTGTAAAAATAATGATGTATCTTGTTTCATTCAAAACACAGGGTATATTTAGTTGTTGGGAGGGTTTTGTATGAATTTTAAAATGAGATGGGAACAGAGAAATTTTTTAATCAATAGGATGCCTGAAATTCTGACCAGTTCAGACAGAGTCAGGATTTTAATTTTTTCTTTTTTTTAGAGGGGGATCTTCAGCAATATCTTTGAGGTAGTTTCTTACTGTGAGAAATGTTGAGCTTTATGTAAACAAAAAAGTCACTGTATTTCTCCCTGTTAGGTGCGTGGAGTTGTTTCCACCCACTCCCTGTCTTGTTGTGTTAATACTGAATAAGCGGAGACAGTCAGGCTGGTGGTGAAAGATGGTAAGCAACCCTGAGGGCTTGTTCTGGTCAGCTTGAAACCTCTGATTGCCAGGTTTTCCTAATTTCCCATTTCCAGGGCATCTCTTGTGTGACCTTGCCTGCTGAATATGATGTTCTGGGTTGCAAGATTCTCACATGCATTTGGGAATGGGCAGCCAGGCATTGTTTACAGGACACCAAATGAACCGTGCACTCACAGCAAGTTTGATAAACACACATTTCCTCCTTTTATCAGTGAGATTGCAGAATGTGAAGTATGAGTTTCCAGTTTTGCTCATTCCCTTCAGACCTTTTCCTGTTTAAAAACTGAATCTCACTAATTGGATGATGATACATCCTTAGATTTTTTTTTTGCTTTCTTTGTTATTGTTGTTTTGAATTCAGCTTACTGGTCACTGACATTTATTTCAGTGCCTACCTTGACCAGGTTTGATAGACTTTCAGATAAAAGCTTTCCATTTGTTCAACACAGAAAAGGTTCATCCCTATAAATGTAAAGTGAATGCTAATTAACAGTAATGACTTCTAATCACTTTGCTTTTATACTCCTTTAGGAGCACATCTATTATCCAATGCAGTTAAGTGAAATGCTTGTATATGAATCAACAATGCTGTATTTCTTCTCGCAGCTATTGCTCATAATCAAGCTTTGAATAAATTACGATAGTAAAATTGGTTTTAATGTGTTCTATTGCATAGGGAGAAAGGAGCCTTAAATATCTTGTTAAATATCTTGAATATTTAGAGAGTTATCTGGTAACATTTTGGCATTCGTTATTGTAGTTAAATGGAAAAATGCATTAAGATGTTTAAGTCAATTTTGTAAACATTATCAAAACTTTTTTCATCGTTTGAATTGTATTTAAGTGATGTGCACAGACGCAACAGTCTCCGAAGCAGCCCCATTTGTATCCAGCTGCATGTCTCTAGGAATGCACTGCAAATTTCTGCCTTCAAATGCAGTTAAATTTTACATAGAAGAAACATGTTTTATGCCTTGAGAACTTCATCTGGTGTCATAGAGTGTATATAGAGGTTAATAGACATTTATGCATTTCTTTTGTTAGTACTCTGTATCTAACAAAGTGTTAGGTTTTTTTATGTGTGTGAACTGCTTGTATGCCTGCCATCATATGCACTTAAAAAAGGTGTATAAAAGTAATACTAGTGAAATTTTTATCAACAGCTGGAAACAATAAAATAAGAGAAAATTTTATTTTAGCAAAACTTTTCCAGAAACAATGCTGAGGAAAAGAGATTACTCGACTGGTAGAATATTAAACAATTTTAAAAGAATTCTGGTTTAGGAACAGAATTAGGCTAAAGACAACATATATGAATTTGAAATTTAGCGAACTTTTCCACTTAGTATTGCACATGCAGGGCCTGTCTGGAAGGCAGAAGTGGCAAAACCTTGATGAAACCCATTTCTGACATGAACATTAGTTTTTGTTTTATCTTCTCTTAATAAGTTGCTTGAAACAATTACTGAAATGACTTAGAAATTTTAGGTCTCAGTGTCTGTGAGGGAACTGAGGTCTTGCTTAGTCAATATATTTGTGTTGTCTGGTTTTGCAATTTCTAAAAAAAAATAGGTTTTTATTTTCTGTGGCAGTTTCCTTTCATGTAGTACATCTGTCTTTGCATGCTTAGAGACAATTCTTTCACAGTTACCATCACAGTTCTTATGGATGTGGATGGGAGTGAGTATCCACAGGCACCGTCTGTGGTTTTGATTTTGTTTGTTTTGTTCACTCATTCACATAGCTTTAGACAATTTTCTGGTATGTTTCATTTGCTTGAGCATGTTTGCTGTTAACATTTATTCTTTGGTTTATTACAAAATCATTGCCTAACTTAATTTCAAATTACCTTCCATGTAGTACTCTTTAAATGTGAGTTTGTGTCAGTGTTCATAAAAGTCCCATTTATTTTGCTGTAGTACTGCTTGTGGTTTTGCCACCACAATGTGGGGAAAAAAGTAACACCTTTTTTCTCTGAAGTCTCATCAAATGACTGATACTATCCATATCTTATTTCAGTACTTCTGTTTCATAATTCACATCTTAATAATGTTTTTAAAATATAAAAATGAAAAACGTAAAAAATGTTAATTGTTCTGTACTGTTCTGTAGCTGGCTGTTTTATATTATTTGCAATTCTCATTAGGCAGTGCTGAAATACATTTCAAAATTTATTACATTAAAAATTTTAATTTGGGTTATTTCTAATAAAATAAGATCAAAGACACACAGACTTTCATGTAAACTAACAGTAAAACATTTATCAAATTAATTTTCATAAATATTTGTATCTCTGAAGCCCATTTATTGTAAAAAAATAATTTTTGCATAGATTTAATAAGTTATTTATGCTGACCTATTTAACATACTTTCCCCTTTCATATGAATGTCAAGCACACAGCAATTTCAGGGTTACATTCTTTTCAGCTGGACACTTGCTGGTTTTGATTGGTATATTTAAAGGTACTTCTTTTGGAAAGGGTGGGATTTAATTTGGTTTATATTGCACCAATGTTACTGCTTTCAAAATATAAATGATTGATTTGTAAGTGTCATGAAAAGGAATAAAACAGAACTGGTCTTTTACACTATGAAAGGACTGTATAATGTGAAGATATTCTTTCTGTTGATAAATTCTGCCTGTGAAAGAATTGCATAACACTCATCACTCATTTTCATATTGATTATGAGTGGGATTCCAGTAATAGGTTGCTGTTTGCAAAGGATAAGGCGGCACTATGATTAGTTACCTTTTCCATAGAAAGCACTACAAAGGAAAATGCCAAATGTGTGCACTGCAGTATTCCTATCAGCCTGACAGTCTGTTACATGAACTTTTCTTTCAGTCCATTTTCCGTCAGAAATACAGCTTCAGTGTTTTTGCCTTATTATTGTTTTAGGTTTAGTGCATTTGCATGCTCTCCTAACTCCTGTTAGGATTCTTTCTTTAGTCAGTTATTTATTTTCCTGACAATCTTCTATACTTGGGCCCTATCACCATTGTAACTCTTAAAAACTGATACAACAGTGCCCTCTGTAGTTTCTCCCTACATGGTTACTACCTGCAGCTGGCTTTGAGCATTTAGGTAAAGAACAGGATGTTTAGACTTATTTTTAGCTCAAAGAAAAGCCCCTTTTTTCTTAAGGAAAGATTCTGATTTTTCACTGACTGTTTCATATGCAAGAAAGGGAACAAAAGAGGCTGTTCTGACTCATCTTCTACGTTTATAAGATCTTCTGTCATTATCTAGTGCAGATCTGATATTTTATGAGGTATTCATGCAAGGCAGCCGTTAAAATGACTGGATGGGATTTTCTGAGTTTTGTAGGCTTTCCTGAAGCTTTTGTTTGAAGTGGAGCTTCAAAACAAAATAATTGTAAATGTACTTCCTTTGTGCTTGCTATTTCTCCTAATTTAGATCTTACATGATCTGCCAGGGACTAAATACATGCTTGCCAGCAGAGCACCTAAGCTTTATTAATGATGTTGTTTTAATTCACACTGTGACTGAAGTAATTGTTGTTCATTAGCATTGATTTGTCTCCAAAACTCATTTACAATTTAGATTTCTCTTTTAACTCATTGCAGCTTAATATGCAAATAACTTTTTAGTCTGTTTTTTCTGCAGAACTTGTTGGACAGCTTGAGTATTGAACACACATGATTCCTGCATTCTCATACGTGCACATTCACAGCCATGAGCTGCCATTTAAATATTATAAACTGCAGTAAAAAAGAATGACCTTTTAAAAAATAAATGCTTTAACTACAATTAGTTGCTTCTGTAACAGCATCATAAAAGTCACTCTGTGAAAAGTTAAATGGCTTACTTTATGATGGGGAGTGTTAATGTACATGTAGAACACACTCTTAATGGACTTCCATGAAATGAAATTCATAAGTCATTGCAGTAGATTATGGTTAATGATGTAACCATAGATGGCTATTCAAAACATTCCTGTATCTCTAATGATTTGTGTTAAGCACATGACTGACCACATGCCTTAGTTCATTTGGAACAGTAGATGGACAAGTGCATGAGCCTTCTACTTTTGAAGACCCTTTTTTCTGTGTAACAAGTGGTGAGAATTTTGGAGGAGTAAATAATACATCACAAACCACTTGGAATATTTGAGATGTGGTAATAAATTGTGAGGAGGACTAATTTAATATCAGATTAGGAGGTGAGATCCTTCAGAAGTGTAATGTGTAGAAGCTTTGATTTTTTTCCATTGTATGGATAATCACTAGCCTGTAGTCATATGTCTACTTCTTGCCACGAGATTTTTTAATACTGAAATGTTACTGGAGAAAGCAACTATTATGGCATAATGTGCACTGACTAATCCAGAAAATATTCCATATTTACTGTATTATATCCAGTAATAGAATGAACATTCAGAAGTAGAAATGTTACCCATGTTATCTGAGTAAAGTGACTATTATTCTACTGGCAGAAAAGTAATGTGGTCAAGTAGTTTTACAATAAAGCTAATTTGGTTAAAATTACTTTCTTTCACTCTAAATTTAACAGAAACTTTGAATCAAGCTTAATTCTTGCACCAATTGCATAACTATTGTTAGTCTTAAATATTGGGGCACAGTAGAGATCATTTTTGTTAATGAGCTTCTTTATTCATTGGAGGATTCTTATGGTAAAACAAGGGAGGTTTTTTTAAAAACAGTACAGCCAAACCATGGATTTTTATAACTTTTAAAGTTTATTTTAAATTTCAAAGTTTAATTTTTGAAATTTACTTCAGTATTAGGGAAAAAAGGCAATATAAATCTCTATTTTAAATAGGCACTTTGAGATTATTTTTATATTTTCAATGGAACTTCATCACAGTTCACTCTTTTTAAATAAAGGTGTCTTACAATGTGTCTGTCAGTGGGAATTTTGCATAGAAAATGAATTCTTTTTAAAATAATGCTTTAATTAAGAAAACAAATACAGGCAAATTGTTATAAGTGTGATCTGGTTAGCAGTGATAGAAGGTTTTAGTTTTAAACTGTAACCTTTGAGATAGATAAGATGTTGTAGATCTGGAAAAATGAATAAGGTGTGTTTTATTGCCATGAAAATTGCCAATTAAGATTCAGCATAATTAAAATAGTGATCAATATCGATTACAATACTGGAAGCAATGCATTTCAGCTTTTCTGTCTACTGAGAGCTGGCATAATTTACCAAAACCAGGCAACGAAGTGACAAAGCAGTTAGTGCAGAAGCTTATAGGAAATGTCGTGTTTAGTCCACATACTTTTATGTTTTTACTTAAAATGTCATGAGTTTATCCCATTCTATATTCATTACCTCTGCCTAAAGTACCATGCTTCTTTTCATTTAGTTGGATTATGTGATCTATGTCTGAAATCTTTGATAGACTACATGTTTAAGAAAAATCTGTAGGTGAAAGTAGTTGTTTTCAAATAGCTTGCTTAAGATCATTAAATAAATTTCAAATGTCCTTTCATACAATCTAAGGTGATGCAGAGTAATTGAGAATATTTCTGATGATTGACTTATTTTCATTTTTGGTATTTCTTTAACTTTGAAATACCAAAAAATATGAAGACTGAATGTTGGGTATATATTTTATACATAATATATATATAATAAATATCTATTGCAATTTGCTTGGTTAACAGTTGCCTACACAATAACACTAGTTACATGAGGAAAAACAAATACTGCAATCTAAATTGGAACATTATTTGACGTAGCAAAAGAAATATTGACTTTTCTTGCTGGCGACATTTATGAGACTTTTTTTATGACCCTACGGCATATTATTATGCCTTTATGATTATATTTAAGTTTTAAGACTTCCTTTTTGTTAGGGCATTCTTTTTAAGACTTTTTTTTTATTTTAAGACATTCTTTTTCTTGAACTTGATCACATGAGAGAGAATCTTTGATGGCATAATATTTTTAAAGAAAAACATTAGTATTTAGGCTTTACTTGGTTACTTGGTGGCCTGTTTTTATAACCACCAGAAATAAAGGTAATATCCTCCTGAAATATAGATAAAATTACAGTGAAGTGACCGTAGATACTGAAGAATTAGAACCTGAAAACAAATTAACACTTTTCCTTTGAAATATTATCTTACAGACCTGTTTGGTCTACATTCCTTAGGCATTTTGCTTTGCTGTCTTCTGTATTATCCACAACCCCCTTTGTTTTTCTTTGTAGTGTACTTTCGTTATCTAGAACAGTGATACCATTGCATTTCATGAAGGCACAGTTTATTACAGAATATATCATCCATGAGGTACATTAAACTAACTGGCTTTGTTATCTTGGTGTTTTGCAACTTCTCTGCTCCCTGGCCAATGTATCAGGATTAATCTATATAGATATATAATATTTTGTAGAACTTGAGTTTAAATTTTAATGTGTGTGATTTTACAAAGCTACATACTGTTGGCTTATAATTACTGGGATTAATTTTTTAAACTTTCTTGTTCATATAGTCATGTGCTACAGTTTGTCCATTTTTTTTTCTTTCACATGCCCCAACTCTCTTTAGATTGCTGCAGATTTCCAATAATTTTCATGGTTTTGTGCTACAGTAACCCTTTTGGCCACCTTCAGGATTACCCTTATCATTTGGAGACCAGTCCTGTGTTCTCTGAAAGTCTGTCAGTCATTATTTATTACCCCCTTGTCATTGTGACTTATTCATTGCTTACATCACCATTCTCAAACGTATTGCTTTACAGAAATGGTGAACAGTGAGGCGAAGGAAAGATCAATAAATGCCTTCAAAGGAAGATTTACTCTGAGACTTAGAGCTTCTTTTTAATACTAAATCTGTGCTATTCTGAGATGGTTTTAATAACTTGACATCAAGTACCTTGTTTCTCAAAATGGAAAGACGCTATTGTGTTAACTAACTTTTGCGGAGCAGGAGGACTTTGGCAATTAAGTTTATAGTATAAAACTTTCTAATTGTCAATACTTTGTGTATTTTCCTGAATGCTTATCTTGTGAACTTGAAAATACGCAGTTTCATCCACTAAGAAAAAGTGATGAAACATTTATATAAGAAATGTTTGAAAATATTTCTTAGAGTTTTAGTGATACTGTTTTTTGTAACTGCACAAAGAGAGGAGAGGACTTATTCGAAATCATCAATTGGAAAAAAAATTCTACTTTTCCCCATGTCTATTTTAATTGTTTTGAGAGCTTCATGACCCATGCTGTTTTGCTAAAGCATCCAATTTCATGTTATATAGTTACTCTCGACACTCTAGTAAAAGATAGTTGCTCCAGAAAACTGCTTGAGTATATATAATATTTAAATTTATTGTAGAAGTTGCAGATAATTAGACTTCTGTATTTCATCAAAGCAATATATCATGTTAAAAATAGTAATAAGATACTTTAATATATAGGAAATTCAAAAGCAGGAGCTTTCTTGCTTCCAGGCTTGTTTTTAGTCACTGGACAGGCATGCTGATATGTTGCAAGCATTGTTGAACTCCTCGTTCCTGGAAAGTTTCCTTTCCCTTACTTCTAAAGTCTGTCAACATTTTTTCTGTGCACCACTTAGCACTCTGTGAGCTACATGATGTGCTAAGAGGATAACACAATTACAGCCTGTTTGTAAAATACCTTAACTGAAGAAATGAATAAATTGTATTTAAGTGATTTAAGATTGCATAGGAAAGTTTCTTCTCATCCTGCTCTCCGTTCTCTCTTTCATCTAAATTGCAGTTTTCTGATAATGTAGCAGTCATGTTTTCAGTTTTTATACATATATTATGCCTTTATTGCATTTTTTAAAAAAGCTATTTAAAAACTTCTATTGAAGAACTGAGACTTCATTAGGTTTTAAGTTGTCTTGATTCCTTTTGGGTGGAAATTATTATCATTTACAGTTTTCCACTCAAACTGAAAGCTCACCGAATCCATCCAGATTTAGTTTTCTCCTCAAGCTTTTTGTTTCTTCTTTGTACAGGAAAGGTTCTGTGGACACTGAATTAGAATAGAAGTTTTCGCTTCCTTAGTTGAGTGATTGTATCTGTATGAAGCAAGGGTCATCTCTAATGCCTAACTTCTTATTCCAGTGAAGTGTAGGACTCATCCATCTCTTTGGTCACTTTGGTTATGTTTCAGTGCTGGGTCTGTTTGACTGGATATTGCACTGTTGTTTGTATGGATATTCAAAACGTGAAGTACATTCAACTTAATTTGTTAATTGTGTCTTGTTACAGACTCTTGACGGAGGCCACACTTGCAAGTCTCATGGTATTTTGATATTTAGTTGAAATGAGGTTAGAATCCTTGACCTCTAGTGTGATAGTATGCAGTGTAAACAGAGGGCACTGGTTTAAAACATTTGAGACCATGGAAAATTCTAGTTTGAAAAAATGACATTTGTCAATAAAATAGCAATTCAGGTTGAAAGACTAATATAAATATTTTGCTTCTGCAAAAAGAGACAAAAATATTTGTGGGAAGACCATACTTACCTTGAAATGGCTAAGTCAGCTGTTTGCCCATTGTGCAAATCTCTAATTGGAGAATTGGAAAGGAACTGAAACGTTGATGAATGTGAATCCTGTGAATTTCTGCAATTTCTAATGTCCTTGTCCCTGTCTGGCTGTTTTGGGGTTTTTTTCTCTTTAAACTGTCTTTTTGTATTACTCAGTTTGTGTAAGTCTAGACTCAGAGACTCTGGCTTGGCTGGTAGATTCTTTGATTAAGAAAATATTTCTACTCTTCTTAAATAGCTATTTTCCTTTTCCTCCTATCTTTTTACTGCAGTCCATACTCACTTATACCAAGGGCACAGGTCATGATAAATACTATTTGCAATTTTAGACACCTCAGTCCTCTGAAACTTCAATTTCTGTGTTAAAAAAAAACAACCCCATAGTAAATAATTGTAGCATCTCAATTAGAGAAAGTGCATATGACTGAGAACTCACAAGATAAAATTCAGGTATCTTTCAACAGTAAAGCATTCTGCAGATGCTTTTTTTTGGTTTAGGCTACACACAATTTGGGAAATTCTGATTCAAGCAACATTGTCATCTACATTTATATAATCAGCTTGTTCTTAGTCTTGGAGAATACCATAACAATCAGTCTGCAGTTGAGGAATGAGTAAGAAGGGATGATAAAGGAAGACTCTGTGATGCAGCTACATATTGACAATGCCAGAAAACTTAATATTCACCTTACTCTGGTACACACTTTTAAAGATGTGGAATCTGAATTGTGAAGAAAATGCAGATAGCTTTATGCAGACATATAAGTGATTATGCAGACATATAAGCTCTATATAAGTGATTTTATCTTTCTTGCTATCCATTTCCTATTAAAACAGCACATACAGTAATAATACACCTCAAAATATTTTTGGGATTGTACTGTAATACTGAACTAATGTTTTGTATTTTTTAAAATGTCCCTATAAAAAAATGAAAAAAAGAGCTGACCAGATGAACAGTGGTTAAGTGTATAACTTCAAATGTTTTGCATTTTCTTGGATTTATTTTTTTTCAATATTTAGTTATGACTAGGATGGCAATAGAAGAACTATGATAAATGTTGGAGTTTTAAAAAGTCATGCATACTTTGGAAGGTATTAAAGTTTGGAAGAGGAGGGTAAAATATTAACATACGTCTCTTCCTCCTTCTTACTCAGTAATGGCTTTACATCATCCACTCTTCTCTGCCTTTGGAATAGGTTCAAGATCAATTAAGTTGACAGTTTTTTCTTTTGGCAGGGTTCCTGATATTTCTTCTCAGTGTTTTCTTGTCTATGCCTTTTCCTGATATTATTTTTTTCTGCATATTTTTCTCTATTCTTACTTTGAAATGCCTGTCCTTACATTCTCACTCCATTGTTAAACATTTGCCCACATTTAATGTTCTGGTATCACCTAAACAAGCTGGATTTTTTTTCTTATTCTCTAAAATATTGTGAGCCTGCCAACCTGTCTCATTTCTTCACCACACCTTTGTGTTCAGGCTCCCTTTTTGGTAGTCTTATGGTGACTAAGGACACATCTTCCTGGAGAAAAGAAAGCCTCACTTTCACCCAATTGGAAGAAATAAAAATAAATACTCCTCTCTCCCATACTTAGACACACATTTACTTTCAGATTTTAAGGGGACTGCCACTCTGAGAGCAAGTTAATTCTGCAGTTCTACTGACAATATGAGATGTCAGAACTTCTGAAGATTGAAATTACATTTCCGATTTATGCAAGCTAATAAAATAAAACAAGATGAAGCAGATTTTAGGATAACATTACATGTTTGGGGAATTCCATAAATTTTTTTATATTAATATTTCCTACTAGATGTTTTCTTCTCTAATTTTTTAATTGTTGCTCTTTGACAGAAAAATCCTATGAAGTTTTACTTTACTATGTATTCCTCTTTTGATTTTGCTATTTCTGTGTTGATATTTTTGTTTTCCTTTTCTTCCATGTCTTTGGCACATTATCATCTGCCTTTCCTTTTTGTTACTTCCAATCTCCTCCTAAAAGTCCTTTTACATTTCTTCCTCAAGGAGGATCCTCAAGCTGCCCTTTCTTTCTGCTACACAAATTCTCTCTACCTTGTAGTAACATCGCCTAAAGTGTGGTCTTCTCAACCCAGATTGGGGTGGTGTGGCTTCCGTATATTGGCATTTCCTGAAGGCTTTCCACTTACAGCTTTACCTGGGTTTAGGGTAAGTTAGACTTTACATCAATGTGATGTCTTAGTACCTGGTTCATACTTGTCTTGTTTCTGGTATAAGTAGTAGTGTATTTTGTTTCAAACCTGTTCAAAATGGAAAAGTTGGGTCAGATTTGCCTAGAATACTTGTGTTAGAATAGATCATCTCAAATGTCATTTTTAAATGTAAAACCTTAGTAAGGTTTTCAGGTTTTGGCCAAGCATTTTTGTAGAAAGAGTCATATTAATGCTTTGTTGTGAAACTGGTTTGCAGTTAACTGATTGAAGTGCAGAAACTCCATTATGTAGGAAAAAGATTTCCAAAGATTTTTGGTGAGAATGGAGAAAAATTAGATACTGAAATTTCCTGCGAGACAAATGAAGTCAGAAAATTGGGATTTTTTTTCTGTCTTTCTGAACTTGAACAGGTTATTCTTGTGAGAAAATGGCTTTGTGTGTTTTGTGCTACTTTTTCTGAATCCTGTCTTCAGGCTGGACATGGTAGAACCATGTTGTCAGTTTGGGACCAAACAGATAGGGAAAGTCTGTTCCTAAGTTCACAACATTTTGCCTGGGGAACTGTATTACACACTGTGGACCATACAAATGCAGACTCTGGTGGAGCCTGTTAAGTAAACTGACAGCAACCTGGCAAGAATTCTCCTGTCTTAACTGGGAACTGGCCAAAACCAGCTGCTTCTTATAGAGCACTTAGGCTTTAATGAACTGACATTTCTATGAAAAACAATTGTGTTGGAAAATCTCAGGTGCATTTTAGCCTTGAAGTGCTGCTGTGTTACTATCACCAAGTAATAATGATAATCACAGAATCATAAAATGATAACATCGGCTTCTTCTGCCTATTAGCTTTATTTGTGTTCTTGCTCCTAATTCAAAACAAGCCAAGATTTCTTATAAGTGAAATTACTGTATTTTCTCATCTTTGCATCCTGTATTTTGCATCAATGTTTTAAGGTAGTGTTGATAGCTGAGGTAGCCTGCTGGATGTTGAAGGCAAAAGTGCAGTGATGAATTGCACATGTTGGAATTCTACTTATATTTGTTCTTAAGTGTTTACATTACAAGTCTTTTTCAAATTTCTTACTTATAACAGTTTGTATTATTATTGTATAACCTGACCACATCTCTGCTTGCATAATCAATTATACTAGAGTATGTATTCATTATTATACTGGAAAGACAGAGGATTAGGCATAGACTCTACTCTGAGCTGAGAATGTGTCTACTGGTAATCAAAAGTACAAGAAGATTCCTTCCTGTGTGCATCAAGACTGATAGAAGAGACAAAGTACTCTGTTCCCTCCTCTCACACAAGAGCGGTGCCAGTGGTTCTCAGAGAGGCTGGGATGTTAATCCCTGGCCATGCTTGCCACTGTGTTTAAAGTAGAGCTTAGGTGCTCTTTTAGCAAGTATTACAGGGTGCCTTTAATTTCCACATCAGTTTGTAGAGGAGCTGGCTTTTTTTAAGTATAACCACATAATGAAGACAGGAGACCAAGGTAAGTCTTTTCCAAGTGCATGAATAACACCTGTGTTGAGGTACCCTCTTAAAAAGAAAACCTCACTAATTGTTAGATACTTGGAGACATGTTCTTTTTTCCCAGGTGTTCTGTAGTTTCTGTGAATATGTCTAAATTTGTGGAATAAAATGGCTATTTCTGATTATATCTTTAGTAAACTGCTCAGAACAGGAAGTCTTTATGGCGAAAATTTGGTGCCTTAAAATACTGCATTTTAATAGACATTAAGTATGATAGAGAGGAGGATGATATCTAGTGTTTGCAACTGTTTTACAGACTGATTTTTGGGTATTGGACTCAAATGTGGAAATTACCAAGTAATGTTTTATGTCTGTATCATTCCGGTTGATTAGATTGCAGAATGGTCCCTTTCTGAACAGAAATATCTAAAAATTGCCATTGAAAAAGCAGTAAACAACGTAGGAGTTTGACTGAGAGCTTTTGTTGAGTAAATGCATTTTCCATAATTGCAAGAAATTTTAAAGTCAATTTTTTTATACTGTATTTTAAATTATATTTATTAGAAATAAAATTACATACTGTTGAAAGCTATTGAAAATGCAGGGCAAACTATGAAAAAAGGCAGCGATATCCCTGCCTCTATATTGTTGAAATTTAGTTTTCTTGAAGTACTCAAGTACTTTTTTATTCCATTTCTCTGCAAAATGAGAGAAGACTGCATAAGAGATTAAAGGGAAAAAAAAGCCCACAAAGGAAAAAGAAACAGCAGTCTTATCAGTTAGTGCTTGCCTATGTTGCAATTTATATAGGTTTCTCTTAAAGTAGAATTCAGACTGAGTTTCAAGTCTCAGCAGAAGTTGCAAAGTATTTCTTAGCTGTCATTGTTCCAGGCATGTAAACTTCATGAAGGCAGGTCATTAGGAGTTGGAATATTTGCTTTGAAATAGATATTCTGGGTAAACTTAAAAGTGAACATAATTTAAAAACAGTAGGCCCTTCACTTTTAATTTGCTTTCGTTTGCTTCAGTCTTTTACAATGGATTAATATCTTGTTCTATTTTTTTTTCAAAGTATATATAGTGATTACATGTCACTATATATAATTATATATGAATCTAACTATGTCTAGTTTTAGAAATTGTCTTTTGGGGCTTGTTTCTTCATGCATTGGGCATAATTGCAGTATGTGCTATCTTCGATGAATTTTCCTAAGCATCCATTTAATATTTCTAATAGGGCACTTGCAAAGTCTCTTAGGCAGAAGGGTTAGAAGTGTCTATGGATAAGAATCCTCTTTCAATGGAAAATGGATTTTTATTATTACTGTTTTACTGACCAAGCTTGTACTCATAATGTGATTGCCCGTGATACTGAATACAAAATCAGCTCAAATTTCTCTTTTTGAAACCTTTACAAGGCATCTCATTAAGTGAGGTTCCTCTGGTATGAGGGGCTGGGTTGGTAGTAGTGCTTCTCCAAAACCTTATCACTGGTTTCCAATGTTGCTAAACTGTTCTTTGCCATTGAAAATAATGGAAGTTCTTGGTTAGGAAACGGCGAATAAGTTTGCCCAAGTTTGAATGTAGCTGGTTTCAAATTTGTCTGAGACAGTTAACATTATTTAGCCTTGGATTTCTAGCATTAAGTACTAAAAAATATCAAGACATTATTAAAAATTAACTCTCTTTTCCTTTCTTATAAAAATCCCAATGATGTTGAATTGAGCTTGATTAATAACCAAGGAGTAAATGAAGGCCAAGTATAAGAAAATGTAGCTCTTAATATTTTGAAAAAAATCGTGATAAAATCATTACTAATACAGTTAGATAAAATAAGTACTGTGCCATTGGTATTGTGGTTTATGTAGCAATCTGCAGGGAAAGGATGGAGAGAAGAGTGGTTGTGTTGTTTGCATTCTGCTTTTTTGTTTTTACCTGATAAAGAGCAGTAAGTATTAGCTCTGATGATGAAGTCTTCTGTATTGTAAAAACAAATAATTTGCATACCACTGGTTTCACATACTTTTTGAAGTATTGACATACTGTTGATTATTCAGTTTGATTAGAATTTATTGTTCATGCATAGAGTCCTCCATCAGAGAGACAGACTTAGTAGTCTTTGCAATTGGTGATGCCTTCCAAAATTTATCCCATAATTCACATGCAGAATGGATAGCAGTGATTACTTAGCACATTCAAAGAATTTTTTTAATGTTATGGTAATACTGTTATTTTCAATAAACCATCCAATACCCAAGTAATTTGAACACTATTCCTGCTGTTTTATTGTATTGTGATATAAACATAAATGCAGTGTTAAAAGCTATACCAATGGTGTCAGACTCCTTAAGGACTTGAGAAAACTGTCATAACTTCTAAAATAACTGATAATCGTTTGTGGGTCAAAAAGAGCAACATGCTGTATTGCTTAGCTTTCTGCTTTCTTTTTCTCAAGGTTTGTCTGAGATTTAATTTTATGTGAAGTACACAAAACACTGTCAGTGAAACATTATCACTTTGTAAAAGCTGTTTAGAATATGGTCTGGCACAAAATGTGCAGAAAATTAAAAAAGAATACTCACAACTTCTTGCATAGAGCTGAGTTGTATATATTATTTGAAATTGTGACCAAAACCAGAATATGTGATGTGACTGCATCTTGATATTTGAGAGATAAGCCTAGAGCTAGAAACTTAGCTTTTAAAATTTAAAATTATATGCATGAATATATATGTACAGAATTAAATAAATATATATAAATAGAATTTCATATATGTAGCTTCCTGTGTTCACATGTGTGTGTGTGTGTGTGTGTGTGTATATACATATAGCTCCTTACAGTTCTGAAGAATTTATTTCGTCCTATCCATTGCATACTATTTCCATTTAAATGCATATTTTGATTTTTCTTCTGGGAGTAGGTGGAATGCCTTTCCATTACACTACTAAAAGAACAATCCACTTGAAAATTATATTTTTCCCTAAAGGGATGGTCTGTTCTAGTCTTATGATATTTTTTTTCACAGAGTGATATTAACGTTGATGATGTAGTGATTTTATCTTGATTCAAAATGTTTTGTTCTGGTACTAAAAATATTAAGGAGTATGTTATGTATCCTGCAAGACTGTTACACTCAGTACAGTAGGTCCACATTGCCTCTGAATTCCCATTTTATACTGATCTGTTTGTCAGCATAATTTGATATTGTTTTGGAATGTTTCTCTTAAGACTTAGAGTCATTGCTGTCATTTTAGTAATGCTTTGTGACCTTGTCTTTTTTTCAAACACAAAAAAAACAGTGATGGAAAAATATCCAAACAAGTGCTCTTTATAAGAGAATCAAACCTGAAAATCATAGTGTGGCGTTTTGTGCTTCTCTGCAATCTGGGAAAGACGTTATTGAAAGTTGAATTTTTTTCATTAATATAAGTAAGTGATGTAATAGATGAGTAGCATAAAATAACACTGTGTATGTGCAGAATTCTCTTTGTTTTGGTCAAGAAGTTTAAATCCTCAATAATTCTTATTATGGGAAGTGCAGTGTAGACACTGTAGTGTTGAAACAGTAATTATTGTGTCAATACTTAAATTTTAAGTGGATCACTTCCAAAAATAAGACAAAAGTGTATATCAATGTAGAAAGTGAGGGGGTTGAGTTTTAAAGAATATTTTATCAGGATGGCTTTAAATTTGTAAAGGCTATAGAAAAATTTGAAAATCATGAATATGCCTTCATTAAATTCAGTTTTATTCACTGTTTTCTTTTTCATATGATTTCAAGAATCAATGTTATTTAAGCAAAAGAAAGATAAAGAGCCTTACCATACTAACTTAATTGGATGAAACAAATATCAGGTATTGCATTGTTGAGATTCCTAACGGTTTTAAATCATTTCCAAACCCTGGTGACTGGTCAAGATTAAAGGAGGGTTCATGAGGTTTCTGTTCCAAGTACAAAAAGTAAGAGGCTTTTCTTTTGGACTTGTGTTTTCAGACTGTTTTCCTCCAGTTTTTGAAAATCCTATGTTCTGCTTTTATGTAAGGAGGAGTGATTATCAGAAGAGAGGATTATTGGCAGTGCAGATAATAAGAATATTTCTGAGAGAGATTGTCTAAAGCATGTTGTCATTGGGAAAAATTAAAATTTGCAGTATTTATTAGGAGTCTTGTGTGAGTTTTTGTGTACTCACAGTCCATGCCAAGATTATCTGCTCATGGAAGTAATAGCAGCATAATGATTTAATAGTTTGAAAATGGGTGTATGAAATTCTGAAGAAATTTTTAGAGGGGCACAATTTACCCACAAATGTGCACATATAGCGGAACAAGTGACGTTGTTTCTTGGAGTAAATTTTCAGGTGAAAATGGTACAGCCTTCTTGCCAACTGACGTTTGTTTGACCATAGTGGCCTATAGTTTCCCATTAGAGCAATACCAAATGAACTGTTGTAAATCTTACCTCCACAACCATGCCTTTCTTCTCAAACATCCATTGTCAGGTAATTTCACATTCCAATAACTCATGTCACTATAATAATATTTGCTATAATACTTGTTCTATATTAAAAAAAGACTTTGGCACTTTGAGAGAAGATACCATTTTAAACTAAAAAAACCTGTGAAAGCCTCAGGGTTTTTAATTTGTCTGTCAACAGTTAAAATTTTTGAATTCATTATTCACTTAATTACTCTACATGTACTTCAGTGTTATATGTTTTGTGACAGTTGAGGAATGATTACAAATCTTTTGCATCTCCACATTATAAATTAGTTATAAAGTATATTCATGACTCAGCATACAGGTAGATGTGAATTAGCTGTTTGTAAGGATCTAAGTTAACAATATGCAGACTTTCTGATAAAATGTCTGCTTTTTAATCAAGGAACTTTTAGGTTGAAACTTTGTTTTTCATGCCTTTTATAATATATACTTGTTGTTCAAGTACTTCAGATTACTGAATATGATTGATACTTCAGGTAAGTGGTAATGAACATTTGGGACTGTGTTTGCATGACTTGTTCAAATATTACATTGAATAATTTTATATCTTGATCAACCTTAAATGAAAATTTACTTTTTCTTACAGAATGTGATGTTTTACTCCAGCACAGTATGCTGCAGGTGTTATTTGTACAAGGGTAGTTGCTGAAAAACTTAATTTGACAGTAAAATATTGGTGGAGAGTCTGATTTATAAATACTTTTAGGAGCTCTTTTCTACAAATACTGGACATTGCGAAGGCTGAGCATTCAATACTATGAAAAGATATTCTCTAAATGGTAAAGATTTTTAAAATTCTTTGAAGTCATAAGAAGAGTGTAAGCGAACTGTCCTTTTGAAAGTATTTTTCCTTTTAAAGTAAGTGGAGATCACTGGCCATGTGAGAATGCATGTATGTGTGAGAGTGTGAGTGTGTGTGTATATCAGTGCACATTATGCAGATTTCAAAGTTATGAAATGCAGTTTTGAAAGATGTAGTATGGGAGAATGAATTATCTAAATGGATATAAACATATCTACTCACCAGAATTGTTAGGGTAAGTGAAATTGACTTATTTAACTGGAAATTCTTACATGATTTCGAATGTGTAAAAATAAGCAGGCAGCTACCTTGCTGTCGCATTGTGACATCTAAGAGATAAATTTGGAGAAATAAAAAATTATTTCTTTTTCAAATTTGTTTGCAAGAAAACACAAGGGAGAGAAAAAGATTTGGTTCTAATGGACAAAATAGCTCATTTTCGTTTAAGACATGTTTTTCTTCCATAGTTCTGAGACTCGCCTGTTGCATGTGGTAAAAAAACTAAAAAAGGAAAAGTAGGTATCACATCATGCCTTCAGCTTTACTTTCTCAAGAAGGACTGTTTGCTCACAGAATTACTAATAAGAATCAAATTACTTGGATGCCTCAGTATTTGCCAGCATGTGTTCTGAAATACTTCATTAAATAACACTGCTTTGACAATACTCATATAGAAACAAATGAGACTAGACAATTCTTGTATGGGATTTTCCTAGAGTAACTTCCCTTAGTGGAAGTCTGTTAATGACTTGAATGACCCAAACCATGGTGTATACCTCAGATAACCAGAGCAGGAGAGTCTGTTCTGTTTTGTAGGCGCTGTACTGGGTCCAGGTCTTGTTGGTCTTCATTGTGGAGGGGTACCTTGCCATTAGCATCTAGAAGTTGGTCTGCATGGAGGCCGTGTGGTCCAAGCAAGGGAAAAAGACTTTCTGTCTATATTCAAAAATTCAGTTTACATCTGGATTTTGGCTCTTACAGTTTGTTAAAGATACTATTTAGAAAAAGAAATCAAAAAATTAGATTCTGCCTCTCTGAGGTCAGGGTATGATGCAAGTGAACTGAGTTTCATTATCTAAAGCATGAGACTTCTCTTAACTAGAAACATACAGACTAATATTCCTTTGACCCTTCTCTTGATTTAGTAAGTGGTTTGTCTTCAGCAAGACATTGATTTGTGACATAATAATATAGGCCAGTACCTGCCTTCATAACACAAATACTATTTTTTTTTCATTCTGAAGAATGTATACATTTTGGTAGGTTAAAATCCTAGCTTTTAAATCCAATCACAGATTTGAACTACCAATTCTGAATGAGTATAACTGCTCTTGATTGCAAAATAGTTACACATAAAATCACCAGTACTTAAAATATTCAATGTAGCATCAGAACAGAATGATTACTTGGCTGTTTTGTGGTTGTTCACTGGCATCTTGTTGTTCTGATGTAATGTCATTTATTCAATCTGGAGTTGACTGTTCAGGTTAATTTTGGCTATAAAATTAAATAATCAGTCTTTGTGGAGGTGATTTTATAAATAAGATTTCCTGAAAGGAGTGTCTGCAGGCAAGTTTGCTCTGTAATTATTTGAATATTTAAGAGTTGGAAGTCCCAAAGGTGAAGCAGACATTTATTTGAAACCAATTCTCTGCACAAAATGCAATTAAAAAAAATCTGTTCAGCTGTAGACTTTTGCTTCATTGTCAAAGTCTTTGTAACCCTGTGGCTGGAATGCGGGCCTCAGTTACCAGTTAGTCAGTTAATAGGTTTCAAGAAAAAAGGCCAGTTCTGTAGAAAACTCTTAGGTAGCCTTTAAAATAGTGGATGTCTGTTAATTTTTATTTTAGTAGTCTATGTTTGTTGATAAATATGTCTAGCTATATTAGATTTTACCAAATGACTAATGGGTTTAGTATGACACTTTTTTAATTGCAAAAATAGATCAATTAATCTAAATTAAATAATTTAGAAAAAAAAAAAGTTGTGAAATAGTGTGGGATCTAAAGTGATGTAGCAAGTTTATTGA
Organism: Melospiza georgiana; assembly: GCF_028018845.1. Lineage (NCBI taxonomy): Eukaryota > Metazoa > Chordata > Aves > Passeriformes > Passerellidae > Melospiza > Melospiza georgiana. The sequence goes on from NC_080435.1 coordinate 34,748,314, forward strand.
ATTCTGTGAAAATAGTTAATATATAAAAAAAAGAATTAATTTATTAATGAATGATTTCTAATTAATAAGACTAATCGTTCACTTTGTCAATGCAGCTAAATGGAGAATCAGTATATCAGGAAAACTTGCATTTATGGTATGGTATGTGGCTATAGTGGAAGAGTTTTCCTGGTTTTCCATTTCTCCTGTTTAGAATGTAATTCTAGCCTTTTCAATACACTTCTGTTTGATATTAGACTTTGAGAGGGGTATTTCTGTCTGTTTTGCTCTTCTTTTTTCCTTTGCTATGGTGTGTAAGTGATTATGTGTAAACAAATGTATGCCTGCACCATCACCCTGAACATTTGGCACTTCTAGGTAGGAAGAGGACCATGTCCTAATTAAATGTGGTTGTTGAAGATTGCAACCAGACACTGAAGGCACCCCTACACTGAATTAATAGATGGTGGGTGTGTGTGTGTGATGAGTGTGCTGTGTTTCAGTAATTGCATTTGTAAAACTTTCGAAGTTAGGCCATCGGTTTTGCTTAAAGGTGGGTGGTAGGGTGCCTATGTCCTACAAAGGGCATTTGTAAAAATATATCTAATTAGCTCTTGAAGTAGATTAGTTACATAGTATTATTGCCTTGTATAGATACCATTATTCAGTAATTTACTTCTAAAGCAAGTTGAGATAAAGCCACTGAAGACTTCTGAAATTAATAATGAGAGTGTTCACGCAGGGATTTCATGTAAATCCACATTATGTTAATTCCCACCTGGTTTTGGAGCTACTTCTTCCTAAGGAATGAAGGCACGAGATATATGTGTTTTGAGATCCCTGTGTGGAAGACAAGAAAGTCCCAGATGATGTAGAGTGATCTGCAATCACTAAGATGATCTATGTGATTTGTAGCTAGTCTTCAGAGCCTTACCAAATAGTGGGTTTTCAATTTGACATAGTGTTATTATATCCTTATGTCTCAGGAATATTTCCATACTGTCTTTGATTACTTGCAGCTGCATCAGACAGACATACCAAAGCTTAGAAAAAAATCACATACTCTGTTTGGAATCACTATAATCATTGATCTTAAAATGCTTCAGGAATTATAAGGCAAAGCTCGTATTTAGGAGTTTTCCACTCAAATAATGGTAGAAGCCTAAAAGTCCTGTTACTAAGTTATATATTGTCAGTCGCCCACCTGCACATATGTTGTGCTTAATTTGAAGTTTTGCAATTGTATGGTAATCACTATGTAGGCACAAATAACCTTGAACGTTAATTTAAGTATGGATAACGGTTTTCAGTTATTCATACAAGCTTTAAGAAGGATATTAATTGGAAAGAAAATTTCATTTAGAGGCTATATTTTATATCTGGGTCATAAAAAATGAACTCTATTGTGGCAAAGCTGTGAAGCACACGTAAAAAATTGAATGTAGTTTAACCATTCTTCAGCTGTTTATACTTCTTTTTCTTACAAAGATCTGTTCTACAAAGTAAATTTTTAGGGATATTCTGCATTTGTCTGACTGGTAGTGCTCAAAATTTCTTGCAATACACACGAATAGACATAGGCACAGGTCTAGTACTTCATTTTTCTTTGTTAATATTTTGGCTGTTGTAGGCAATATTTCATTTAAGATAGACATTATTAAGGTGGTGAATAGTGCTGTGCAGTGATATGCTTAGCAGTAACCTTTACTCATAATGTGATATTGTCTGTATGTCTTATTTTGTTCAGCTTTCTCTGGCACTGATGAAGCCTAAGGCTGCTGTTTCTTTGAGTTGCTGATAATTTTTTATCTGATTAACTGACACATTTAGTTGAAATCAGACACAGCCCTTAGGCTGGGCATGGATTTAATTTAAAAAGTATCAAAGGTTTGCACTATGTGCTGTTTAATCATCATGTTTATCAGGCAAAGAAAAATTACCGGAAGGACCATAGGGAGAGGGTTATCTTAAGGAGCAGTAACTTGGGAAATTGATAATAACTCTGAGGTAATTTACAGCTAACTTTTACATTCATTAATATAACATTTTCCACTAATAGTTACAGTGCATGTAATATACTAATTAAATTGAAAACATTAGCACTAATTTTCTTTTTGCTGAACTCTGAAAGGGTCAGGTAAAGACATTAAAATATGAAATTATAGAAAACCTCTGTACTGCTACCACTGCAATAAATTTTTTACTTACTAGTAGAATACTTCTACCAGTACTAATGCTACAATGCATATGTACTAATTTCCTCAGATTACTGTTACAATCATTAATTGAAAAAAAGCAAGCAAAATTAAAATAACAGTGTGCTAGTGTAAATTAATCTCTTTATCTTTCACTTTAGCTGTGAAGCTGTATGTTAGAATTGTATGTGCATGTAACAGAGGCACTTTAAAAGCAGCAGTGATGTTTTGGAGCTTTCACAAAACTGTTAAATTTTTTATACTATTTCTTGATAGGAAATGCAGCCAACAGTAATTAATAATACACAAAGAGCAGCAATTTTGAATTTTTTTTTCATTAAACTGTTTAAAATAATAAATTACTTTAAAACTGGGATGCCTTAAACATAAATTGTGCATTTTAGTACAGTTACAGTTTCAAAGATCAGTTAGCTCCTCTAACACAATTGTTTATGAAGATTATTGTCTTGTCCTCTGAACAGGAAAAAAATAACTGTTGTGACAAAATATACACACTTATAATTGTGAATTTTCACTTACTGTTAAAACATAGCTAATAATAATCTTAGGCACATGTTAAAAAACTATTAAAATTGTCTTATTTAGTTGCTTTTTAAAAATTTATTTTTCTACCTGCCTTTTGAAATGAGTACGTTTTGTAGCTCTAAAGGGAAAAAATAAGTTCTAAAATGTCATATGGAAAATCAAACTTTGTTAGCATCTGTGTACATTTGTTTTTGGCATCTGGATTTATATGCACATTGCATGTTTTGTGTTGTAATACTTTATGACAGAGGATATTGTACTGAGTATAAGTGCTTTCTGAATTATCCAAATATTCAGAGAGCAATTTATTTTTACTTTAGAGTAGCCTATTGCACTAGAAACATATTAGTAAAGTTTAACATTGGTAAATAATCTCTTAAATTAACTGTATATGATGCTTTTTAAAATAATAATTTAAAAATCCACTCAATCTAAGAAAAAAATCACCTTTTCATATTGACTTTCCTCAGATATTTTTTCTGATATCTGTTACTTTTTATATGATACAGCACGTAGCATGTTTCCTTCTGAATTTTACCAAATTCACTTCCTCAGCTTTTGAGTTCTGTGCAGGTCCCTGATATTTACCTGCAGATGTCAGCTTGGTTTACCCTTGCTGAGTGCAGTTCTGTGAACATGCTTTTAATGGTACCGAACCTGATCAGATTCCACATTAAAAGTGACGGCGCTATTGATTCTGGGATGGATTCTCTGCTAACCATGATCAACTCTTAGTCAAACAAAATGCTGTCTGTTTGCAAGGTGTTCAATAACTCTTTCAATACCAAAGAATAAGTCCAGGGAAGCAGTAGCTTTTAGTTAGTACTCTTTGCATGCTTCAACTGCTGAGCGGAATACACTGTGGGACAAGGCTTTATGTAAGCTTTGTCCCGCTGAGGAGTTTAGAAGGTTATGAGACCAGTTTTTTTTCTGTTCTACCTCATGCTCCATCCTTCTTCTTTTCAGTCTTCTTATTTCTTGAATTTGTGCCACTCACTCTAGCATTTATTTGTTGAACTGGACAAAATAGGGGGATTGAACTCATTCCATTTCACTGAATTTAAGTATATTAACTAGTTCTCCTATTTCAAAGCATATATTAAGTATACTGGTGTTTCTCCTCATGGAAGCTATTGTCTAGACAGTGATGAAAGTTTATATTTGCTGTTTACCATGAGAAGAACTGAATGAAAAGAGATGGCAATAAATAAATACCTGTGAGAATTTTTTGAACATGGATGCTAACCACAACTGCAAAATGACATTATAATGCCATTTCAAAGGACAATTAAAACTTACATATTATCAAAGGAAATAAACCAGAATAAGTGCAGACAATCTCCTATGTTATTATTTAAATCAGATTTAACATAACTTGTAAGCAGCAAGCAGCCAATAATAGCCTTGTTTTTGCATTACTAACATCAAGATATATTGCATACACGTGTACATACTTGAGATTTCTTGTGTACATACATATATATATATGCATTTATAATCATTCACATCCAATGTGATACAGATTTGTATAGTAAAAAACACCCAAACAACCTCAAAACAAAACCTATGAGAAATCTTCTTGATGCATTAGTTTCAAGTTTGGGCCATTGCTCCAATAGTTATTTAATAAATGTTCTGTAACCTTCTGTGGATTTTAAAATTCCATTATCATAGGATGGTTATGAAATTTCCTGGGACTTGTGACTAGAATTTTTTAAATCCCAAACAAGTAAATTTGTGCAATAGATCTTTTTAGTATGGAAGTACTGTGTTTCGATAAGAACAGAACATTTAGGTCTCTACTTCCATTTAATTTTATTTTTAATTTAAGGGAATTTTCTTAGCAAGTATCTTTGCTGATGCATATATTTTGTCAGAACTTGAACAACAGAATGAATAAAAAAGTATTTTTATGGGTCTCTGAGCTTGTTAAAAGTGTATTGGGCAAGTCAGTTGCCATCTTCATGGATGAACAGGAGATTCTGTAAATCTGTCTATGTGGGAAATAAGATTTCACTCCATATTTGAGGATACCATCTTCTTTTTGAAGTTTGTGATATAATTACTCTGTAATACTCTCATCCACCTATTCATTTCCCATTGTTAGAGAAGGAAGAGTGTATGTAGTGCAAATATCTATAATGAAAATATTGTGGTAACTACAGATCTGCCATGCATTATAATAAATATTATGATGATAATGAACATAATCTCATTTGTTTTGATGAGGTAAGAGAAATGCATGTGTTATTAAACAGGTTACTCAGAAAAGTTGTGGATGCCCTATTACTGGAAATGTTCAAGGGCAGGTTGTATGGGCCTTTGACTCAACCATTCAACAATTCTGTAATGAAGGAAAGTGGAAAACTGCATATGGATTTATGTGGCTACAGAGATTAATCTACTTGTGAGACAGCAGTTGTATGCCCTTCTGTTTGTTTGTATCAGACACTTCAAAAACATTACTTACTGAATTTAGCAGGTGGCATACTTTGCCTCTGGTAACTTAGAACTGTGATGAATTAATAACATAAAAAAATATAGGTAATATTTTTGGACATACTGGTTGATGTCTGCACATTGTGACAGAGGACATTCTGAAGGAATTGCTGGGGTTATTATTTTTACATAAAAATAAAAACAAACAGTATTTATCTTGTTTACATCAGTCATGTTTTCCAAGACTGTCATTTTAAAAAGAATGTTAAAGACTGCAACTTATACTTTTGAAATATTTAAAGATTCAGGAAGGCTTCTTGAATCAGTTCATCAAATTTATTTAAACAAAACTGTGCTTGTACAACTGTGTTTAATTTTTGAGCAATATTATTGTAGATGAGTGAGTTGAGTAGCTTGAAGTATCGCTGATTTACCTTTATTCTAAAAAGCGCTTTGAAACATTGCACTGAAAGCTCAAAGGGAAGCAGAAATAATGTTATATTGCTTCTGGATCTGTGAGAAGCATCAGCTTGAAAACTGTTTGATTTGGCACTAAGCTTCATATTAATGGATCTATCCATTAATGACATGGAGAAGTACATAATGTAAGTAGTGATGTATTTTTTAGATTGTCAGAATTGTTTTGACCAGGCAAAAGCTCCTGGTGCAGTCCGCAATGCTTCTCCATCCGGCTGGTACAGTCAAGGGCACTTCACTGCTCAGCTTGCTTGGCCAAGGCCTAGCAGGGCTTCTGAGATCATAGAATAGGCCAAAAGAGAAAGGCAGGGGCAGGATACATCAACAGGTACATAACTGAAAAATTTATTGTAAAATCTTGCTGCAAACTTCTTCACAGGATTTGGAACAGGTCCAGAAAGTAAATCATGGGGTGTAGTTGTGATCGACCTTGATTAAAAGAGGAAAACAACTTTTACCAAAGTCTAGATGGAGCAAAATTTAGAAAAAGAAAATTCAGCGTGTTGATTGGTACTCAAGCAATTTTAAAATGCAAGACCTCACAAAATACTAGAACTATGTGCATTTAGAAATGTTACATTCTCAGTGGGTTTACAAGAAAAAATAAAGTGTAATTTGTTGGCTTAGGGAATTTAAATGAAACAGAGAAAATGTGTCTTGGAAAAGTTTTTTTTATAGCAGAATTTTTAAAAGATGATGTTAAGTAAGTTTCCCGTGAGTTTTCTTGTTCTGGTGTTAAGATAAAAAGAGTAATCTCACACTCTCTTGTGCCGTGTACATGGAAAATGCTAACAATTCAGTTAATTGTATAATGTATGTTGCTAATGATTATTTGTAGGTGGGCTAGCTAACCTGTCACTTATAGGCAAAAGCTGGAAGAATTTTTGGGATGTCTGGAAAACCTCAGGATAATCTGTTATGTCTGATACTTTTCAGTTACCTTGGTTATTTCTTCTCTAGAATGATACTTGAGTCAAGTAGACTGCATTAGAGTAATAACCATGTAGTAGGTCAGCTGAGCTGCTCCCTTCTGTGGCAGAACTGCATTTCAACCTATTCTGTTCTGTGTACTGGACACAGAAAAATAATTATACTTAATTGATTCTGCAAGTAGAGATATTGAATCTCTGCAGCTTAAAGCTTTATATACTGTGTCATTGATATTCCATGTCTTTTTTCAGGACAAAGAAGGAGTAGAGGGTGTATCTGTGGGAGCCATTCTTTCTGACTACCAGAGAGTTCGAGTGGAAGATGTGTAAGAAAATACTAATCCTTATCAGAGTACACATTCTGGACAGTACTTGTCTGTTTTCTAACTCAAATTTAAAGCAGACACAGTTGCCTGATTTCTCGTGTTCTATGATACCAAGTTCATTATATTCATTAATATTGGTATATCTTTTCTTCTTTTATTTTTCTTCCTTTTTCCCCCCTGCAACAATGTGTTCATTAGTAAAAATCTAGTAGAAACTATACCAGGGTTTTTGACTGCTCTTCAGATCTCTCTTCATCTCTTGAAAATACACAGAGATTTGGTATAAAAATAGTTGAGTAGGTTCAGTTCTTTGATTTCAATGGGAAGCTCACTCAGTTCCAATGACTACAGTGTTGTGATCAAGTCCCTCTGTTTTTCACCAGTGTTTTGATATAGAGGAACATCCTGTGACTTGTTATAAGGAATTAGATAGAAAAGAATCTTTCTAAGCACATCTTCCCTTAATTCCTTAAATCTGAAATTTGTTATTATTAGTCAGGAGCTTCCATTTGTCATTCCTATTGTGTGCAAAAGTCTATATAAATCATGATTTTTTTAGGAGTCTTAATTTAAAAAGAGCATTATGGAATGGTAGTTGTGTTTGTTATGTAGGCCAATATTTGATCTGAAAAAAGATTTTCACTTTATATATATATCTGATGAAATGCAAAACCACCTTGTGTTAAAAATTAATTATGGTTTCATTATTTCATTAATGATTTGTTGATGATGAAAGCAAGTATCTGGAATCCTTTATGGGCTGTAAGAACTGTGAAATTAATGCTATGCCAACTCAGCTCACATCAGCAAGTTACAGAGCACATTTGTTTTCTTTAAAGTTTACATAGATAAATTACAGTCAGAAATAACTCCTTTTTCTTTTCCTTTATACTTAAACATTTTAATTATTGCCTCACATGTTAGTAGGATTAAAAAAAAAGATTGCTTTTGCTGATTGTTTTACATCTTTACCGCAGCTAAGAGATTGACAGGAAATCACAGTATTTCAAACAGGCATGATTGTTTCCGAGCTTGTAAAGTAAAATACTTCACATTATTTCTGTAGATTCAGCCCTTGCAATAAGGTTGTTTCATATGAGCCATCCCAATTAATTCAGCTAATTTTTAGCTGAATTTAGGCACGTAAGTAACTACTTTACATTCAGAGCTGCGGAATAGTTCTATTACACAACTTAGTGCTCTGTTAAAGCCTATCAAAGTAATAAGAAAACCAGTCAGATTATATGAGTGCTAACTATACATTTATATACCAACATTAAGCCTACATTTAACTATATAGTCTTCCTTATCATACTAGTGGGTCCATCTGACATGAGGAGGAATGCCCATATATGTAAGAAAGACCATGTATTGGGAGAAACATGATAACTGACAAATAAATGTAAATCTTAAGGAGTCTGAACTAGTCCCATAGTTAAATGTTTAAGTTTTTCGGAGATCTTACACATTTAATCACCAGCTGATGGTTCTTGACAACTTACAGAAACGTTACCTATCAATAATGCAAATTAGTGATTCTCTAATTTGATAAACAATCAAAGCTGTGTATCAAATGCTGTCCATATATGATATGTATCAAAACAAATTATTAACTTTACAGTAAAAAGTTGTTAATTTATATCACAAGCTGTATACATTTTCCTGAATGATTCTTTTCCTTGGGTGTTGATCCAAATCACAGCAACAAATTCAGCATATTGTACTAGTGACATGTGCCACATTTATCACAGAGCAGTAACTTTGTCCTTAGCTGTGTTCACAAAAGTGATGACTTCCTAAGGTGCTAATTGCTTTGTATCCCAAAGCAAAAGGTTTAGGAACACATTTTGTAATGGCTTTACTTACATTCCTGTGCAGATCTGTTTAACTCAATGAGTTGCGTCTTATGTAGATGAATCATACTCAGAGCAAGTTTATTTATTTCTTTTTTAATGTATATTAGACTTAATGTTTATAAGGAAATACCTGAATAGTAAAGTGTTGTAGTTGAAATTATAGAGGAAAAATTATTTCCAGATAGGAAAATAAAGAAATTTTCACTAATTTTACAGTAATAATACTGGGTAAAAGCCTAATACTTGACTTTATCCAATTTTTGTTTGTCTTTAAGGTGCAGAAGGCTTAATCTTCAGCCTTTATCTTACCTCTGGCGTTGGAACCAGGAAATACTGCTTAAGGAAATGATATCATCTAACATTCAAGCCATAATCATAAAAGTGGCAGCTTTTGGTATGTAGTCAGATTCTGAGCAGTATTGTCTACTGAAATTTCCCATGGACAAATCCACAACATAACAGAGGAAAACAGAACCTTTGTTGCACATTTTAAGATATGAAATGTCAATATCAAGAAAATTATAAAAAAATGGCTCAATACCAGTAGTGATGTCTGAATAATTAATTTAAACAGGATGCAATTCATTCTTAAAGGGGACGTGGAAAAGCTGGAAAGCAGTTCTTCCTAACATAGTCATTAAATTCCTCTCATATTTTTTTTTGTTCTGGTTTTGTTTTAATTTGCAGTAAAGATGCATGTATAATTCAGTAGTTCACAGTGTTGTCATTTATAGATGATACAAGCTTGTGACTAGACAATATTGTAAAGCAACCGTGAAAGTTTTAATAGAAATACATCAAGTTAATATCAAACAAGATATAATTATGAGGACAAATTATTTTCTGCAACAGCAGACTCTGAGTTGGTAAATCATAAGACCAAACAGAAATAATTCATCATTGCCTCTGTTTCTTTTTTTTAATATTTTAAATGTAGTTGCTTAGAATACCAGAAAATCAACGTCTTTTCATTATCAGGTGTATATAAAATGAAGTTCTAAAACTTGAAGCAAATCAATATGAAAGTTAACCTATCTGTTTATTGCTTAAATGTAAAGGTAGGGTCAAATGAAGTTTTTTAAGAAGGCTTATGGAATGATGTGCTGTAAAAGACTAAATGAGCACATGAGAAACATGTTAATAGTACAATATATTATTTCAGGCCCCTATGCAGTTTTTCTATTTTGGAGTAGCAAATCAATTTTAAGCATAACAATTGACCAAAGGACCTTTTCTTTTGGACTTGACTATAAACTTGTGGTTCACTGTAGCAAACAGTGATTTGTATCATACAAGTGGCATCAGTGGTTAAAAATGTATATTTGGAAATAGTGTTGCATAAGCTTTTTTTTGAAGTCCAGTGTCTGGTTTACCTGGGCAAGTTTCCTATCAAATACCTAATCTCTCTTTCTCTCAAAGAATGCTTTATAATAAAGTAATTTCTTCTTCTTTGTTAACCAAGATTTGAATTACAATCCCTTTAGACTGGATGGATTAAAATAATTTTAAAAATTTTATTTATTTATTCCTCTTTATCTGGTATAGTTTCTAACTTAATTTTACATTGTCACTATGATGGTCTCCCTCTATTGTTCTGTAGGATCTGCTAGGGCTGAGAGGAGGATTAGAATGATTAGAAAAGTATCACATGCTCTCATTCATTTACAGGTAACAAGCAATGTCATTTATTCACATTTTCCTGAATTTTGGAAGGTCAGTTACAAATATAAAGCAATTGAATACCATGTTTTCTACTACAAAACACTTGGTTTTAAATTGGGGAAAAAAAAAAGGTTTCTAAAATAATTGTTTTCAGGCCATATAAAGTATATTTATATATTTGTGTTATATTTTCATAAAATGGAATGTGTGTGTTGCTTATACTGGCATGTAGAAAAAATCAAGTCCACAAAGCATATGTAACATGTTTTTTCACATCACAATTATTTTTTTACAGAAAATTTATTATTTAAATAATAGATAAAACTGTTTCCCAAATAGACATCATTGATGACCTGCCATGCCTGCAGCAAGATAAGCTTGTCTTTTGTATTCTACAGTCTTAAAAACCTTAAAATGCACTGGTTAGTGCACAAAGAGTGCTTTGTGGGCTATTCATTGGAAGAGCGAATACCATAAATACTTGTAGATAGCAATTAGATAGAAAATCACTCCGAGTTATTTTTCCTTTTTATTTTTTTGGCTACAGGTAAAAGAAAGATCTTATCAGAGTCAATTTCTCACCTGCCTCAGGCAGACGTAATTAGATGTAAGCAAATTTAATGGAGCTTTTGTGCTCTGGGGCCATTCTGTAATGCTTTAATAATTGCATGCCTTATTAAAGTGGATTTAAGGTATGAAGGCTGTTTAACATATCAAGTGGCAAAGAAGATAAGATATGGTTTAACTTTTTGCCTTTTAGATTAATAATCAAAGCTAAACTGCAATGAAAATATTTAAAATAACAGATTTAGGAGTCTGAAGGGTAATGCATTAGGTGATACATTGTACAGTTGTTGATGCAAGAAGCAAATCTGTAACCTGAGCTTGACATTCATCTGCGCTGGCATACTTGTACACCCGCCTCGTCCTGTTTTCCATTAACTCAGTGCCAGTATTGACAAGGTAAAAGCCTGTCGTTTTATGTAGAAAACACATAATTATGCAAGTAAATGAGCATTAGTTTAGTACATTTCCCTAAATCCACCATTACAAATTAATACCATAAACCTTGCCAGTGGCAAGAGTTTTCTATCTCAGAGTAGTGTAGTTTTCCAGATGGGATGCCAATTGCTCTCACTTATATGCAAAAAAAGTATTGTTAGCAACCTTTTTCACATGCCTTCTGTTGATCTGTAAGTAGATCAGCTTTCTTTCCTTTAGAGTGTATTTCAAAAGCTTTAATGATGAGAGAAAAACATTCCATGATCTAGCAGCAAACCTGAGCACTATATATATGTATAAAAGCTACTTCTGAATATTTATATTCAGTGCCCCATTTTCTTGCTGCTAAACATGCCTGTATGATAAATCATACTTTTGTCTTTGAAATATACCCCTCTTCAGTGGAAATCCAGAAATTAAACAATAATAAAAGCTGAAACTTTGAATCAGGGCTGATCAGTCTGCATATGAAGTGGAGCTCTTTTATTTCATGATTATGTTCTTTACCTTGTAGGTCCAGCTGCTATGAGTGCCTGTAGACATTGTACATTCCCAGCCATGGGTAGAGTTGAAATCACTGGGTCCATGGAAACCTAAATTTTGAAGTGGTATGGGCCTTAGTTACTTATGCAGGCTATTTCCCAATGGAGTAATGAGTCTTTAGGGATCTAGTGCCATCTCCTGTCTGTCAGGAAATCCCAAGTTCCTTCACTAAAACGCAGTCTGTAGTAACTATATTTAACATGAAACATGAAACTCCTTTGATGTGATAAAAGACATTGATGCTTCCTTCCCGTGGTCTAGAAAATTGGTATACTTCTGCTGTTCATGGAATCCACTAACCTGATAGTTGAGGGATGTGTATGTTTTTGCATATGTTTTTTTAATTGAAAAAGAAAGTATGTTTCTTCTTTGTATAATGAAGCTATTAATCAAACCCAGCCACCTAGGTGTCTATGTTACTGTTTATTTGTACGTCTCTAGTGTATAGAGGTGAAATCCTGACTGACTGAAATTGATGGCCATATTCCCATTAGTTTTCACTGAGGTAAAATTTACATGTAAAGAGCTACATTAAAAAAGACCTAGCACCACACAGTTCCTGGTTAAGCTCTGAAGGGTGTAATTTAGCATACAGATAAACTGATCTAATAGTTGCTTCCAAAAGGTCAATCTTTCCATCCCACTTCTAACTGACTCTTCCAAACCACAAGTCTGTGCTTGCTTCTGCCCCTCTGAAGGCTCCAGTGTTTTTGTGGCTGCATGTAGGTGATCAGCAGGATCTGCTTTTTTGTGGGCACAGGGAACTTGCTCTGTAGAAACCACGGCTGCATGGAGGGTAGAGCCCTCTCCTTCAATAGGAAGGTTATTACTAACCTTTCTGCAAGTTGGCTGCAATGGCAGATCATATCCTGAAGTAAAATTGTTGGTTGTGAGTTTTGTCTGAGCACATCATCTGTGTAATGGAGAGGAGCAGTGTTTTTGAAAATGTGTTTTCAGTACTGAGCAATTTCAAAGTAATTTTGAGGGAATTGAAGGACCTTGGCATTACAGGGGAAGATACTTGCTTTCTTCAAATATTTTTTAAAAATTCTCAGACCATTCACAAACATAACAGAAGGAACTGAATAACGTTTTGTTATTAAATCAATATGAGATCCCAGTTGCTTTCTTATATATTGTACAGTAAGGATTGTTTACTTGCTTATTGCTAAGTAAATTAAACATTTACATTATTCTTAGCTAATTTAGCTTATTTATAGGTGATCATTCCATTGTGCAGCTACCAGACAGTAGAGTTGTAGTAGAATCTATGACTGCCTTCACATTTGCTCTTGAGAACATTCTGATTTATTAATATAAAAAACACTTAAAATCATAGAACCATTAAGGTTGGAAAAGAACTCTGAGGTCATCAAGTCCCCACTTCAATAGCACTATAACCACTAAATAATATCGCAAAGTGCCACATCTACTTTTAAACACTTAACTTGTTTTTTGAACACTTATTCTGTTTATCATAATTTGAATTAAAAGATAAAATGACCGATAATGTTTTTCAAATCCTGTCAAATTTTAGTGCTTGTCTATTCTGGTAGTGATAATGTATTCTAAAACTAGCCTTAAACTTTTATTAGAAAAATTATCCGTGCTTACACATATGATCACTTTTAATTAATTTTAGTTTTAATGATTTTTCAGATTATAAATTTGATAAATTACCTATTGGAAAGATGTTTTTTTTCCCCCTTTGAAATCTTGTTTCCTAGCTAGCATGTGGTGTTGTGATTGAATTTTCAAACAAATCTTCTGAAACTTAGTTGGCCCTTTAGAGTTTAAGTGCATTCAACACATTTTCTCTAGGCTTGTTCCCTAATATATTCATCCACCATCCCATTTATCTCCATAATTCCTATTATTTATGATAAAAAGATAAAAAAGATACCACACCTGTTTGTTCACTAGACATTGCATGAAGACTTGGAAACACTTATACAAACAGAGAGCCATTTTATCTCAAGCCATTTCTTTTCCTGGCAGAAAAGTTTCACACAGGAAAAGATCAGCACAGATAAATGGAAATTGTATGCAAGATTAAAAGTCAAAAAAAGTAGCTTGGGATTTAAGATATGATGCAAAAGAAATAAGGATGAGAAAAGAGAACATGTACTGGACTTAAAGTAAAGAAAAAGTTTGATTCATATTTAAATGCTTAGGAAAATAAGATGAGAGAATAATCTTTGCATTTAGAATGATACTTGTCTTGATGCTTGTATATAAATGACAGATACTTCATTACCAGTGTAAGATGAGGTTTCAGAAAGAGATTTAGTGCATATATTAAATATAAAGAAATGTTTGAAAATAAATTGTGTTACAGAAAAGGAAGAAATGGGATTTTGCAGAAATCTATTTAGAAAAAAAATTAGAAATAAGATTCCCTCTTCGCTGACTCTGAGCCTATAAACTGGAAAATGGGAGGAATGTTGTTGTCCTAAAAGATAACAGGAGTTGGAAGAGTAAGGGACAGTGCCTGAAAACAAAAAAGTAGTTGAAAGCTGGTATTATTGAGTGCTGTTAAGGAGATGTCACAGACAGACAAAGTAGGAGAGAGATGGCTTAAGAATGGAAATATCACCTTGCAGTTTGGGGAGATCACATAATCTAAAGGAAAATTTAAATGGAAGCAGCAGGCTAAGAGCACATTATTAGGCATTTAAGATGAAACAGGAAAGGAAGTATGGGCTATAGTGAAAAAGACAGAAGAATAGTCAGAACTTGGAGCTGAAAAATAGTGGAAGAAAGAGAGCTTAGTAAAAGATGTCAAAAGCAGAAATTATCTTAACTCTGTTGATCCACTTGGGGATTGTGACTTTTTAAAAAGTTTATAACTTGTCTGCATGGGGATGGATTTAATGAAATGACACAAATTTTTCCACTTGCAGCACACCTCTTTCTCTTCCACAGAATGAAATTTCAAATATTTTCTACAAAGCTTACTAGAATTAGAACTGTTCAAAGCGTGAAATACCAGAATTCTCTAATAGGGACAAAATAGCACATATTTTTTTATTAAGACATATTTGTAATCATGTGATGCTAGATCAGTTGAACAATTTGAATTAAATAGATTAATAAGCAAACAATGCTTTTAAGATATTCTACACAAAAAAATTGTATCAGGAAAGGCATACATATGTGCCTGTATAACTGAAACTGTTATGACTTTGTATGTAAGTTTTTTAGGCCCAGTAAAAGTCCTGAGAAGAATTTGACTCAGTCACTACTTTAAATGAGATTAATCATTTGCTGCTTTTGATTAAAAGTAGTTTAATGCTACTTTTCAGAAGTATACAATTCTTCCACAATCTTTTTCAAACTACCAACATTTTGGAGAAGACCATTCTGAAATTCTACAAGGGCATATGCAGGGTCCTGTACCTGGAGAGGAATAATTCCATGCACCAGCAGAGGCTGAGGGCTGACCTGCTGGAAAGCAGCTCTGTGGAGAAGGACCTGGTGGACAACAAACTGTCCCTGAGCCAGCAGTGTGTCCTTGTGGGCAAGAAGGCCAATGGTGTCCTGGGATGCTGTCCTTCTGCTCAACCCTGGTGAGGCCTGACCTGGAGTGCTGTGTCCAGTTCTGGGCTCCTCAGGACAAGAGAGATGTGGAGCTCCGGGAGCAGCTCCAGTGGAGGGTGACAAAAATGATTAAGGGTGTGGAATATCTCTATTATGACGAAAGGCTGAGGGAGCTGGGCCTGTTCAGCCTAAAGAGGTGACTGAGATGACTAACTCATCTCAGTATATGTGTCTGGAGTGGGAGAAGAAAGAGAATGGATCCAGGCTCTTCTCAGTGGTACTGGGCAATAGGACAGGGGACAACATGCCTAAACTGAGTCACAGAAAGTTCCACCTGAACATAATGAAGAAATTCTTTACTGTGTGAGTGACCAAGCACTGAAACAGATCATCCAGAGAGGCGGTGGAGTCTCTCTCACTGGAGATATTCAGGAGCTGTTTGGACATAAACCTGTGCCACATGCTCAAGGATGAACCCTGCGTGAGCACAGAGGTTGGACCAGATGACCCACTGTGGTCACTTCCAACCTGGCCCATTCTGTGATGCTGTCGTTTTGTAAAATAATCTGGTTGGAAATATGGCCTTGTTATCTGATGAAACGGTATAAAATTTCTTCAGAGATTTTTTGAAGATTCTGTTCTTGAAATGACAGGGCTAAAGTGCTTTGAATCCTAGATTTAACTAGAACACAAATATCTTTGATGTTTAAAAGAAACTGCAAGAGATAATAGATAATATTACTTCATTAAAAAGATTTAGATCCTTTTACCTCTCAGAATTCTAAAATTTTATTTAGACATCAGGCTAACCTAGTTTAGAACATAGTTTAAGAATGTTCAAGAAGAAAGATAAACTGAGATACCAATTAACCTGCGCTGGAAACATATGCTAGAACCACTTTGGGATTGGTGTCTTTTAGCTTTATCACTTAGTATCACTTAGTTTGAAAAGAGTTACTATATCCACAGTATGTCTACAGGTTCCATCCCCCTACAATTCCCACACTGGATAAATTATCACATACCAGAAAAAAAGAAGAAAGAAAAAAAAAAAAAGAAGAAAAAGAGCAAGGGAAAAATAGAAGTAGATGCATAATCAAGTCACATCAATTTTCCTCTTTCATAAAATAAATTAGAAGTATATTCATCTCAAATCTTTTAGAGATGCAGTAATAGCAATTATTTACTGCACTTTTCATTACTTTTATACAAAAGTTTAGCAGTTTTTACAATTATTTTTTTAAGGAAATCCAAGGAATCCATCCAGTTCACCATTGTTAAGACAGCCTTTCATGTGTGAAAGTTTTGAGGAAGCTAAGAATGAACCTGTCAAATTATGCCACCAGACAAAAAGTTCACTTCCCAGCTCTTCATAGAAATGAAAGCTAAATATGACAACAGGAATAATTTACCTCAAGGCAACTTAAGGTATAGATTTACAGTTCAAGAGGATCTGTGTGGCATGTGCATTTCTAGTTGGTGAAGGTTATAACACATTCCTGCACTCCTACCTTGTAAGCCTAAGTTACCAGCTAATGCTGTTGTGTACAGGCTTTTCCTGTGTTACTAGAAACATTCTTCTGTATTCTGTACTGTGTAAAGAATAGTGCCTGACCCTCCTTTTGAAAATCACTGATTTTGTATTGTTAACTTAGGAAAAAAAAAAGACACAGTTGAAATAGAATTTAAATAGAATTTACCTTCAAAAATAGTCCTATTTTCTCTGTTCCAGTTCTAAGACAGGGGGGTTGCTTTATCCTTTATACTCTTTTGCTTTCTATATGTATTTCTTTATCTTACATGTCCTATCATCTAATTGTTAACCCTGTTTTCTTTATGATAAAGAGATTGAGAAGAAACTAGTTTTGGTTCCAGAAAACCAAAGTCTTTCATTGCCTATTATTCAAAATTCTAAATAATTTTACTCTTGGTGATCAGCTGATTAGGATCTCTCCAGAAACTTTCTTGCAGCTTATACAGCCCTATCATCAGCAGTTAAGTCTTAGTCCCTTACATTCATAGTGACAGCAGTTACTACTCTTCTCAATATTACTTCCCGAGAAGTCAGGGGAAAAAAAGGAACTTCATATTCCTGTAGCTTTAAAATAAGTGGATTTTTTATCCAAAGATAGGTGAGTTTTTATCCAAAAGCCTATCCTAATCCTATGAATCTGATATTTCAAGAAGAATGTGATAATATCAGTTTTGGAGATTTGTTGTTACCTTATTTTATGGAAGAATTCACTGAGTAACAAGTTTAAGTTTTTGAAATGTAGGGTTGATTAGTGAGGAAAGGCTGGAGTTTTTTCTCCCTTATATTATCAACAGATAATGGTTAACTCATACTTCATTGATGTGTGTATGGTAGTGATTCTTTTACAATGTGTTCATATATTATGGGTTAGAGTTTGGTTCAATGTAGCTTTCAGAAGACCTTTATATGCCAACATTTCTTGAAACCGGTAATTATGATTTATTTTTATTTATTTGAAATTTTACTGAGAAGTAAAAATGGAATTTTTTATTTTAAAACACTTTTTTTAAGAATGCAGATGATTTTAAAGTTCTGAATTTATATAAGACATGTTCTTGTTAGTCAGATAAGGCTTTAGAATGTGGATTTTTTTAGCTGAATGTAATGCCATGAAAATGTAACTTGGATTTCTAATGGTCTTGATAAATGGAAGCAATATCAGGTAGCTGCCCCTCAGGTGAGGACCTCATGCTACACTAATACATATGTACAAAGTGAACCATTTAAAATATGGCTCTTTTGCAACACTTGTAAAATGCCTTTTAGTACTGTTCTTCTTTTCACCACAGAACAAAGACTTGAATTTCTGTCCCAATCTCTTGACATTGCTGCAGTTCTCTACACTTATCTTGTGGCTGTGCATAAGAGCATTCTGCAACCATGGCTCCTGTCAGTGGATTTATCAGAAATTACAGATGGAGTAGCAATTACTTTGAAGTGATTATACCATTTGTGCTATCACTTACTGATTTTACAGTCAAACCAGACTACAAAACTGGAATTGAAAGCATAATTATTTTTACTGAACACTGTCAAAAACAGCATTATCAAATTTTTTTAGATATTTCTGTTTTCATTTACTAGTCTATCTCAAAGAAATAAAGCCCCACTTGCTCTCTTGGCAGCACATAGTAAGTTGATGGATGTAGTTCAGTTGAGGAGTTAAAAATGCATTGAAAATAATGGGCCATAACATTCTAGGGTTAACATTTATTCATAGATGATGCAATTAAATAAAACAGGCATTAACTTCAAGGTCAGTCAGGGAAGTAATAAAAGTGAATATTTTAATTGAATTCTAATTGCCCCCCATTGATACATGTAAGTTAAATAAAATAGATGTCAGTCCTGGAAATTATAGTTCCCTTCCTAATTAATTTTTTAATTCTACATAGAGTCATCCAGACCCTGGACCTTGTTGTTGGTTTATCCATCCATTCGGCTTCCTTTCCATCTAGTTCCATTGAGGATAGATTTGGAGGATGTGGTACTAAGAATTTACAATACATTGTTCTTCTCGTTAGTCTCAGCCATTTTAAGAATTCGAATCAATAAAGAAAAGTGTACCAAATAGAAGTATGGATTTTAAAAAAGCTATTTTGTAAGTATAGTTCCAAATACTTTATTATACTAGTTGTAGCAACAGACATACAGCTTCATCTATGCATGCATAGCAGTAGGGATTGGAGGTGTGGATTACTGGTTCTGCAAGCTGAAAGTTACATTGCTTCCTGATGCCTTTACCAACAGTCTCTATTCACTCACAATATAAACCTACTGGAAGCTAAAAGACGTACTATGTTTCAAAATAAATGCAAGCTGTCCAAAAATAGAATTCTGCTGAGATACAGGAAAGGTACATTGCACTTCACAGAGTTTCATGTAGGTGTGGGATATCACTAAAGAGTTTACCCATACTGTATACATAGGCAATTTATTTGTGTTTCAAATACTGTTTGTATCATAGTTTCTTTTAAATTATTGCTTTGCATTCATAACTGGACTAAAGTTGTGTCCATATTACCAAAGACAACCTTGTGAAAGAAATAAGATGTCAGTGTGTCTGGTTCTGACAACTTCTTCCCTTCTCATATGTTTGAAATGTGTCCCTTAGTTTAAATTTAGAGGAAATCAATCTATTTTTTATCAAGGAGAGAGAGATTGCTTGTCTTAGCAAAGTAATTATACTAAAAGAAGAATGTTAATATAAATGTGGGAAATGATACTGTAATGCAGTACTCCTTCATTTATGTCAAGAGAAATTGCTTGTTTGGCCTAATACCTATCCCATTATAATCAAGAACAAAATGCTAACCTGATGTAAGTTGGAAGAGATCACCAGAACCATTTGAACTATTGAAATTAAATTAATATCTTTCAAAACTATTTCCACAAGAATAAATTATCATCACATATCTAGCGCATACATTTTTAGTTTGTTAAAAAAAAAGCAATAAACCAATACAAAAAAGGAATAGATGGCAGAAAAAAACTCAAGTCTTTTAAAACTTTAATTATTAAGCAGTATTAAAAGCATTCCCCTACACTGTAAGAGAATTCTTAATGTGCTTTAATGAAATATTTAAAAACTTTCCTAGTGTTTTGAAATCTCATTCACTCTAAGTTGTTTTAGTTTCACAGGAATTTAAATATACCAAGATCACGATTGTAAAAATTAAGAGACATATTAGCTACTTTAACTCAGCAATGACTTTATATAATAGTGTACTGTACATTTATATAACAGCTTTCATCATCAACAATCTAAAGTGCTTTGCAAGGTACATATTTTAGAAATTGCTTCTGAATGGAGTAATTTTGGTGGCAGCTCTGTAATGATACCTATTACTGTATGAAGCAGTAGAGTAGGAAAAAATAGACCAGTATTGTATCAGTGCAAAAAGGAGCCCAAACCACAGTAACTAAGAATAGTGAAAAATGGGATAACTGAAAATTTCACAATGTTTCTTCCATTTCAGGAGTTATAATTTTGTTTTTTTCTCATTTACTTCATATGATAAGACCTTTTGACCACTTTGTGTCAAATCCAACTAGCATATTTACTTGGTTGAAAATATCAGCTTTTGAAACAGTTGCTCCTGGATTATTTTGTCCCACTGCTCATTTTTGCCAATTACTTGTTTTATCCTGAGAAGTGATCATTAAATGCCATGAGCTGGCCAAAATTAAAAAGTCAAGAAGTTGAAACAGGAAAACAGAAAAGCAAGTTAGAGCAGGTATCAAGTGTTACTTTTTTACAAAGAAAAATAAATCAAAATATAGACATGGTAGAGAGTATTTTGTGATGAAACTAAAGGTACAACATTCAGTATGTTCTGTAGGTCTGAGTTTTCTTTATATCTTCATCCTTTTTAATCTTACATTTTATATTTGCATAAAACACACAAAGAATGGGATTTGGCAAAAGAACTTTTCATTATGAGCCTGTGTCCCTTCCAGTTGCAGGAAGCATAAAAAAAATTAATTGTACTTTAATTCCATAGATATCTACAACAGTAACTTCTGACTTAAAGAGGTAGTATCCTTGTAGTATTTTTATTACTATGGACCTGTGTGTTTACTTTGCTGGCTAGTGAAATTTCTAAGAAAGGGATCCAGTAGCTTTTCCACTTGACATGTAGGGAAATGGTAACTAGCTTTTTTTTTCCATAAACCTGGAAAATATTTGCCCAAAGTTTAGGGAAAATTCTGACAGAGTGTATTTTCTTTAGGATAGTAATTATTTTAGATAATGTAGTGTTTCTAAAGGAGACATAATATATTTTAAAAAGAAAAAAATAATCATTTCTTGATGTCATAAGAGTACTTCATAAGAAATATTTTTAGATTTTTTTGGGTTTTTTGCAGGTTTAGATCCCGATAAGCATCTAGGAAAAACTCTAGGTGAAATGGAGCCTGTTCTTCTGGAGGTGAGTATAACTTAAATTATATTCATATAGTTAAACTTGCAGTTAAAAAGAAACACAGGCAGAAATTCAGTAAAATTAACTTAATAAAAACTACTTAATTTGATAAATTAGGTGTTAACCCAAAGTTTTGCTTTGTACACAGAATATAATCCTTTGCTAAGCACTTTTTATATCAAAAAACATTTCTTGGCATAGTTCACAAATGGTGTCACCATCTTTAAAACAAACTAAAGGCATGAAACTTCAGTATTGCAGGAACACTGACTGGTATATCAGTTTGATACAGCTAAATAATTGTAGTTAGAGGCTTTCATAGCAAGAAGCAGTAGTGGCAAAATCATAGGTGATACAAAACTTCCCTGAAGATTCATATTTGCACGTTTCCTACCATTTATACAATCAGACTGCATACAGTGGGGCCTTTAAAAATGGAATAAGAGATGTAGTCTTGAGGATGTATTTGATTCTGTGCAAAGGACTGTGTGTCCTCATATCAGGATAATGCTTGGTGGCAGAGCTATTAGATTTGTTTAAAGAAAAATCATTCAACTAGGGAAAAGAAAAAATACCAGATTTTGTACTTGAGGTTTCTTCAAGTTTGATGTGGGAGCATCAGACATCAAGCTAAGTAAATTTTAAAAATAAAAGTTCTGAAATTATGTTTTCATGTATTATCTATGACAATGCAAGTTTACCACAATTCCTTGTCCTTGAGCCTGTTAGATACCCACAATGATTGCATGTCTCTTAAAAGTGTCTTGATGTAGCTCTCAGTGTAGGCTGTCTAAATGTCCACAAAATGATGTCCTTAGAATATTTTTCATTGTTAATCTGGGTAGTTACTGGTCAGCTTGGCTTCACAAGTAGTTTGTTTTGGGACTCTTAAGGCTACAGCAAACTTGCAGAAAAGAAAGAAAAAGTGACCAGAACTTTAAAAATCTCTTTTGCTACTGAAAGACAGAGGAGTTACATAGCAATTATATCTTAGGTTTAACTCCATTTTTTTTAGCTATTTACATGGAGAGAAGAAGAATAGGTAATTGCTACTTGGGAAAGTTGGAAAGGAATCATTGAGGTCCATAACATTGAAATAACCTTACCTGAAGAGATGGTGTTGGTCTGTTCTTGAGATTTGTTGCTCAAGACCTGGAGAGTCTGCCCAGAAATCTTCCCCTCCTCCTCCCTGGCCCTCTGCTATGTAAACCAGTTGGTACAATCCCATTCATTATCTATTTCTGGAAGTCTTCTTTTCACTTATTTCTTAAAATCATCTCAACATTCTGCATTCACGGAAAGCTTCGTAATCAAAATTCAGGTTGCATCCTCAGTGGGGTTGCAGCTGATCACCTCAGTTAAATCAGTCTTGATTTCTTTAAAACAGTAGCAGCAAGTATTGCAATTATAATTGCGGCAATGAGAAGTATTCTTCTGCATTTGATTTCACCATCATTCATTTTTTAAAAAAAATAATAAACTATTAAATCCAAAAGTACCTGATATTTTTTTTAATTGCATGTATTCATCATCATGTTTGATATCTTAATTAAAGTGATTCTTACTTACTCAGTTTCACTGAAATTCTTACTGTCATGGTTTAACACTTCTCAAAACTCATATTTGATGATTTTATCCTTTATTGATACAGCAATAAACAAAGCAATTACTGCCTAAAATGTACAAATAGGACATTCTGACACTGCTTGTCAGGCCATTGTAGGGAAGACTGCACAACTGATTATTTGTTCATTTGATTGTTGCTTGTGCATATGTATGCTATGAAAGTCAAAGCCATTACGAATAATTTTTTTTTAATAGATACTTAGTTGGCTTTAAGGCCTTATAAAACCAAATCATTTACAATAAACTGAAGAAAAATACTTACGATGTGAAAATTAGTAAGTCTTGCAAACTAGTGAAGTTTTCAGCATCAGAAGTTCTGGCAGACAGAATGTGAAAACAGGGAATTCACAGTTTCCAGTAAGGAAGAGATAAAATTTAATATTCTGACCATACCATATAAAACACCATAATGATTTAATATTGAACACTGCACATATCCAAAACTGCCATGGCTTCATATACCCATGATCTTTGATTTGTACTCTATTATCTAACCACTGATTTCAAATTTTACAGTAAATTTGTTTTTCTTGTTGGGATTTTTTGCTAATATAGTTTTTTCCTGTTCTTTGGGATTGTTTTTTGAGTTCTGTGTTGACATCGGATGTTACTTTACCATAGTTGTTTATTCAGCTAGGTGCAGGGTATTTCTTTACAGCATTTTTCCTAGTGTGGTATGCAAGTTTGTGAGAATTTTAGCAGTTATGTTTGGAACTAATAATGTTCTCTGTGTTCTTCAGTTCTTTTGAAAATCACTTAACATCTGAATAGTTTCAGTGCTCAGAAAAATGCCAATGTCTTTGATAAAGGGCCACAAAATGTCATCTATATTGAGTAATTTGGGACTTGTTGCGAGTATCTTTTAGCATGTATTCACAACGTTCAACTTCTCTGGTACTACAGATCTGGAAATAGAACTCACTTCTTACTTTTTTTTTTAAACTAAATGTTTACATTAAGGAAGAGTCAGTGGGATCAAAATTAACTTGTATTACGTAGATGGTAGAATTTTTCTTTTGGATATATAAGAAATGGTAGAATTTTTCTTTTGGATGTATAAGAAATAAGCATGAGCTAGTCAATCTCCTTTTAGCAAAAAATCTCTGGTTGAGGCATTATAAGAGTGTTGATTAGAAAAAATCCCCAACAAATCAAATCCACAACCCAGCCCTGATTTCCTCCACTCAATTATTTGACTTTGAAAAAATATTATCACCTACATTTTCAGTCTTCTGATTTAATTTATTTTATGTATACAGTAGAAATTTTAACAATTATTGTCATAAAGGTAAGGTGGTTTTTCTGCAGTAGCAGCAGAAAAATGGAGGACTAGTGAGTGGGAAAAACTTTTTGCAATTTTTTCACATTACTTTCAGAATGTTGAACTTAGGAGTGCAATGATGATCTGGCCCCATAGTTTTAGCAGGGGTGAATATTACTGGCTCAGGACATCAGCACTGCAGAAAGGAAAGTTTTTGAATTATTGCTTTTTTCCAATTGATAGGTCTTTGATTAGTTTTTGAGGGGTGATTGGTAGAAAATTGCTAAATTATTGAATTACTTTCATCTCCCAGTGTTTCCTCTGTAACAGGAGTCTCAGCTTTTTACACTAAAGGATTTTCTGTCAGCTCATGTCTCAGGTTGTTATCCCAGTGGCCTTGGAATTTGTTAATAGAACATTAAGGTTATATTTGTCTGTAATTCTGGCTCTGCCAATAGGCAATAGGAAAATGTTTATTTATATGCTTGCCTCAAAAGTTGATGAGAACATCTTGATGTAAAGAGCATTTCTGTAAATATAAGAGGTTATTAAGTCTTACAAATTCTATGTGGGAACAAAGTCTTCACTTGAAAAAGGAAGTACTTGAATTCAAATATTTATCTTTGATTATGAAAATTAAAGAAAGAAGCTTTAATCCTTGTGTTTCATTCCCAAAGTAGGAAGAGACTGTTCTTCAGGTAATGTTTGGACTGGTCGTTTATATGTATTTCATTTGTATGTATATCCTATATCTCATTGTGTACTTAAGATAAACTGTGTGTAGCCTGGAAGATGGTTTCATCGTAGATTTCTTTTGGAGTTTGAAGTGTACTTGCATTATTTGCAATTAGTTATGTTTGACTTGTGAATTTGCAGTTTCCTGGCTCATCTGTACTAGAAGGCAGATTTAGCAATCATAAAACTTAGAGTCCATGCTGTTCTATTATTATTATTAATGTAGCATCCAGTTTGCAAACCCAAATAATCAGTCTTCAAATAATGTTAATATTCTAAATTATTAACAGGCAAAATTCTCATGCCATTGATGACATTTAAAAAATATTACTGACTTTGGTAAATGAATGTTAAGGATCTGTTCTATGAGCTGCTAAATATCTTTTGGTCCTGTTGACATTTGTGAGAACGGAAAACCCTTTAGCACCTTGTATAATTGGTGTCAAGAATGATGTTGAAGCCAGTGACATTGAAAATGAGAATTTCTCACAACAAAGATAGGAAATAGTCTTACATCTTCTGAGTATTCTATGTTAATTGCCAATAATTATTCTAGACGCTGTTTACAAGCAGAGCTACCAATTTTGAAAGTGATTTATAAACAGTCACTCCATGTATTCACTGTGTAAAGGTTACAGTTAGAACAATCTTTTTGGATTTTCTCTCTTTCAATTTTTTAATCATTTTCTTTAGGGTTTTTTGGTTTTTTTTTTTTTTTTTCAAATAGAGTAAGAATAAAAGATTTTGACTAACTGTTTTGTAGGTTGTCCATTCTTGTTGCATCAACATTAATTATTCCTGATGTATTTGTCCTATAGAAACCTTGTTGCCATTGTTGACAGATGGAGTTCTCTTTTATGTCAGGGGTGTAATTTTTTAATGAGCACTTGATTAAAGGTTCTCTTTTGCTCCTTGTCTTTGATAGAAAATGTGAAAGGGAAAATTAAAAATAACTCTCATAACAAGACACTGAAAAAATTTTTTAAACAAGCTCCAAAAGAGATTTTGATTTTATAGCACCACACAACTAAATATTCACATAGAACATTACCAAGGTATTGTTTTCTCAGAGCACTTTCCTTTTCTGCAAAATAATGGCTGAAGATGATTCGAGCCTTTGGTTTAAGTAACTGAAGTTATAAACACTCTTAGAAGTTTTTAGGTAAAAAGCTTTGAAAGAGAACTGTAAAGTAACATGAACTACATTCAGCTTCAACAATAAAAATACAGTATCATTTGAATATACATAGTAGACTTGCTACACAAATATTCTCTAGTAACCATATAAAAATGTAATCTAGATGTATAAATATCCCAGTCTTATGTTTGCCTCAAAAGAAACAGCAGATTTGGAATTATCTTCTAGCCCCCAGACAGACTTTTTTTAGCCCTCTGATGTTTTGGAGAACTGCATTTCTACTTTGACTGCAGGAGCATCATAGATGGGCTTCTTTTCCTCTAAGGAAAGGCATAAAGGGGTTAAGTAAATATTCCCAAAAGTAACATTGGTGTTTGCAGTGGAGTTAAGGACTGCAGTTCAAGTTCTTATGAGTGACTTAAAGCAGAATGTTTGTGCTTGTTTAGTGTTAAAAAACCTGGACAGGGCTTGGCTTGAATCACTGCAATGACACATTTTAAGGTGCTATAATCTGCTGCTGGAGACATGAACTTCTGCTGCAGACAGAGAGGGTGTCCCCATGCTCAGATCTGGTGCTTGATTAGTGTCTATCAATATAGTACATTGAAACAGTAGTACAGTGAACTACTGAGCAGTTATGCACTCCTTACTCCAGCAAAAGAACTTAGGTTCATGCTCCACAGCTGCTCATTTGTAAAGCAGGAATTAATTAAGATAGTCATGTCTCATATTTTGAATGCTTCAGTTTATCTAGTTATGTATTTAAGTGAGATATGCAGAGCTTCAGGAATATTCGTAAATATATGTTGATTTAGAAAGTATATTAAGTACAATTTATCAAAGAAAGAATGTGTTTCTCTTTAGATCTTGCTTTAGCTTTTTGCTTTTGACTTAGAAAATTCTCATTTGTTTTGTTAGGGTTTTTTTTTTTTTTGAAAGAATATTTACCTAAACATAGAACACAAATCTCAATCTATTTTCAAAAAATGTGTTCATTGTGTACTTCTGTGTGAAGTGCTACTTCTTGTGTTGACTCAC
Organism: Melospiza georgiana; assembly: GCF_028018845.1. Taxonomy (NCBI): domain Eukaryota; kingdom Metazoa; phylum Chordata; class Aves; order Passeriformes; family Passerellidae; genus Melospiza; species Melospiza georgiana. Next base: position 34,775,564 of record NC_080435.1, read on the forward strand.
AGTAAAAGTTTTTCCTGCAAGTGAAATAGATATGCTAAAGAAAGACAAGCATCAGAGCCTGAACAAGATTTTGTGGCCACTGAGAAAGAAGAACTAGGAATCAATTTGTTAATCTAAATATTACAGTGCCAGTTCTAGTTAAAATGTAACAGTTTGGTAATTTTAATAACTGTAATAGGCATGCAAAGAAATCAAGACCTGACTCTATGATGATTGGGTTTTTTCAGCCTTGTAGTGCGTAGTCTTTTAGAAAGTGCCTGTCACGGTGTAACCCCAGCTAGCAATCAGTATGTACTGGTCTTGACATTTTCAGCAAAATACATTTAATAAACTTTAGTGTAACACCTACCTGTTTCAATTTCTCTTTTTTAATAGCTCTCTGAGAAATATGGAGTCCATGTTTGTGGAGAAGGAGGAGAATATGAAACATTCACTCTGGACTGCCCTCTGTTTAAGAAGAAAATAGTTGTGTAAGGAGCCGTTTCTTCTATTTCCTTATATTAAAGCACTGGGACCATCTTAAAATTTAGTTTGAGACAATTGGAGATAGTAAGAGGAAACTCATGGCATCTGCAGAGGTAAAACATGTTCTTTAAGTCCACAGACACTCATGTTGTTTAACACTGGCAAAGTCCTCTGGAAACCTAAATCAATACCTGACATGATGTGGCGTTCATAGAGGGCTATAAACTTTTTAGACATTTGCACTTTCGTTTACTTGCTGATTATGGCCTGCAGTAAAACTGGTACCTATACACTGACACTTTTATCCTTTCATGAAGTGTGAATTGCCTGTAATATTTATCTTTCATTACAGCTAAATTTGATAAAGTGCCACTTCAGTTGCCTGTGGGTTCCATTAACTGTGTATGTGTGTGTGTGTAAGTTTAGTAGCTTCAAATGATAACAATAAACACTTTTCTTCAATTACTAGAGGATATTTTAAATACAAACTTTATATTAATCCATCTCAATTACACTGAATAGTTTATTCCTTTGACATTAATTGCTAAAATCTATGTAGTGAGCTGTGGAAAATACTTGTGTCTTGTTTCTTATAAGTCTGTTAAGTAGCTAGGCCTGGTTGCTTCAAGTGAAATATTTTGACTGCTGTTCTCTTTCTGAAGCAAGTAAACAGACCAGAAATCATGTATTGGTGATGGATTCTCAGTCATCTTAGTGCAGGTCCAGATTATGGAGCATATAGACATGAGTAATACTTTCATAGTGCATATCCATTTGTTTCACTTTTCTGTAGGACTGGGATCTGTCTATGTAAGGAGTAGAGAGCCAAGAACTGTTAGCTCCATTTCATTGCATGGCATGTGGGAGGAGAAGATAATAGACAAAGTGGTTAAAGCATTGGCAGCTAATCTGGCAAATGTCCACTTAAATACTGGTAGATTATGCCCTTGGTTTGGGATCAACCAAAGAGCAGTTTAAGCAGGAATATATTATAATATATACTAAATGTTTATTTGGTTGTCAGTGATATAAAGACAGTTCAAGTGACTAGGAAAAGCTGAAGCAGAGGTGGCATGGCTGAGTTGTTTTTATTTCTCTTGGTGATAGTCCAAATAATAAAAGATAAAAATAAAAGCACAAAAAGTACATATCAAATATTTAAATTAGTGAGTATTTAATAATAAATATATAGCACAATGGACTTTTAAACACTTCTTCAATAAGTTTTATTGTATGAATTTCACAAGAAAAATATTTTATCACTTCTTCTTTAAGTAAGTTATGAATTTTTTTCTACTTTGTATTCTTGCTTTTCATATACACTGAGTCTAAACAGACTTTGTAATCATGTTGACTCTGCTCGTAGAGCTTCCAAATGTTTAGATGTACATGGTTCAGGTCTACATCTCCCCTGCTTTCAGCTAGGCCAGGTTTAGATTTTTGCAATAGCTGGGAGGCAGCCTGGCCAAGGATCCTAATGATAGGACCTCACTCATTGCCAGGGTTGGGGGAAAGAGACTCAGGAACTCTCCCTCTCTCTCTGAGAGAGGAGTGTTCCTCCCACTTGAGAAAAACGTGGCAGAGGGGGAGCCATCTGTATTGTTCATTGCAGCAGGGTTCTCAGTGAGCATTTTTGAATGTGAATCACTCACAATTGTGTTGTTTTATTATTAATATTGTGCTGTTACTGTTCATTTTTTTATCTCACTGCTTCTACCACTAACTTGTTCTTATCTGAACCCATGATCGTGGCCTTTTGCGCCTCCAGTTCTCAACTCCATGCCACCACATGGAGAGGGGAGAGCCGGGGCAGGGGACAGTAAAAGAGAGAAATGAGTGGTTTTGGAGAGTCTTAGTGGGGGCACTGAATTTGGGAGTACCATTCCTAAAGCAGGACTAAATCCTGATGCAATTTTTAAAGCTTAAATGTTGTTGTAAGCATTGGAACTTAGAAGTTCAAACCTGTAGGGTTTGAACTAAATTCCTGATACCCTAAATTTCTGAACAACTCCAAAACATCTCCTGAGTTAAAAGTGTCTGAGGAAGACATTAAAGAATACTTTTGCCTTCAAACAGGTATGATGGATTAACTTTGTTTGGCTGCCAGGTTCCCACGAAGCTGCACTCTCCCTCTTTAGGAAGGCAGGGAGAGAAAATAAGATGAAAAGATATGTAGGTCAAAAAGAGAGCAATGTACCAAGTACTGTAATGGGGAACCACATTGAATTTGGGGAAAATTAATTTAATGTATTGCCAAATTTAATAAATACATTTTTAGAAAAGTAGAATAGTGGGAAGCAAATATACCTTCTCACCTTGTTCTTCCCAGGCTTAACTTCACTTCATCGTTCCTGACTTTTCTACATCCTCCCCAATGAACTGTGCAAGGAAGTAGAGAATGAAGCTGGTCAGCTCATAACACTCTCTTTGCTGCCCCCTTCTCTTCACATTTTTCTCCTGCTCCTGCCTGGGTCTTTTCCATGGTTCCCTCATGAACTGTTGCAATGTGTGTCCTTCCCACCAGGCAAGTTCTTCAAGAACTGCTCCAGTGTATGTTCTTTCCATGGGATTTGTTCCTTCAGGAACAGACTGCTCGTCATGGGTCTTCCATGGGGCTCAATCCTGTCAGAAAAACTGCTTCTGTGTGGGTTTCTGCACAGACTGCAGTGTGTGTATCTGCTCTGATGTGTCCTTCCTGCCTGCAGGGGAGCAACCTGCTTCACCACAGTCTTTTCCACAGGCTACGTAGAATCTGTTCTGGTATTTGAAGAACCTCCACTCAATCCTTCTTCATGGACCTAGGTGTCTGCAGGGCTGTCAGTACCATGTTTTTCTCACTCCTGTTTCAGCATAGTTTTAAAATATGTTATCACCAAGACACCACCAATGTTGCTGATGAGCTCAGCATCCTTGGTCTCATGTCATAGAGACCACTTATAAACACTAACCTCTGCCACCAAAACCTTGCCACATAAACCTAAAAGAACAGGAGAAAATCTAGTATGCCTTTTATTTATAACTCTACTTGCAGGTAGTGTTTTCACTGGTCAATTATTTTTTCCCTCTCAAACTTGGCAAGATATGTTTCTACATTATATCCTTGCAAAATAAAAAAATTCTGGCTCAGGAGAAAATAAAATACAACCTTGAATGTTACTTACTTTAATGCAAGACTGTATGACGACTTTTGCTTCTGAATGTTAAGTTGAATTCTTGCCATTCTTCTCTGTCTTCATTCAAAAATGTACCTCAGAAAGGAAGCATGACAGATTGAATGAAACATATATTTGAAAATAAACAATATCTAGTAGTGAAAGCAAAATCTTGCAACCAAAATATTGAACTAGAGTCTGATTGGGGCTTATCTGGTTTCCCCAGGTAGTCTATTATAATCCTGTTGTCAGCTTCTTACTCTCAGTGTTTGAAATGTACCAAGCGATTCCTGTCCTTATGCTGATATTTAAGGTACAATTAATCAATATTTCTTGAAAATTTAAAGATCTGTTTCTCATCTCTATGAATACCATCTAGTATCTGCTCTTTTGATAAAGGCCTCTTTGTTCATGGAGCGCAGAATAGTTTGATCTTTTGGAAAGTAAATTGTCCCATTTGAAATATTAGGGAAATACCATTTTCCTTTGTACACCTTACCATTAGCTCTGTGTTTAGGTTTCTAATTCTAGGTTTGGAGTTAAAAGCAAAATTATAAAATTATAATTGTACTCTCAGTCTTGTTCTAGCTTGATACATTTGTACCGAGAAAGTGTTACAGAGTGTTTTAAAATTATTGGATGCTTTCTAGATCTTCAAGAAGTCTTGAGAGATCAGATGATTTTGATTTCAAAACAAATAGCTGATTGAAACAGTTTTTCAACTGTTCTTCATTTTTTCAGTCTTCTGATAATTTCCTTAACAAAATTCGTCTGTTTCCATTACAATCAAACATGAATCATCTTAGATAGTCAAGTTCCTACTCAAAATTCAGGCTTTTAGTGTGAAATGGCCTTTTAGAATTTATTGGGGTCTCACAGATTTTTTTTTTTTCATTTTAAATCTCTGATTTTCCTGTGTTTTGAGTTGGTTGTTTTTTTCTTTTTTTCTGTTTTCCAAACTGGATATGAAATGTCAAGTTCAGGACTTGATTAGGTTTTTTAATTGGAGACTAATTGGTTCTAAACAGAACTATTCTGCTTTCCACCTATTTTTTTCTACATATTTCTGTTAGAATTAGAAGACATCATTGTCACTTGAACAGAATTATTTTAAACTGAAAAAACTATATGTAAAGTATCTTATATCTTAAATATAAAAATATTTTAATTGTAAAGAATCTTGATAATTACTCTCAAGAATGAATCTGAGGCCTATTTATCAAAATACTTTAAAAGTTTGCTTAAAATTGATCTTCTTATGTTAAAAGTATTTATCATTATTTTGTGACATTTTGTTATTGTTAAATCCCAAAACACATTTTATAGAACAAGCATTTCTGTTAATTTTACACTTTTCTTGAGGAACTGGGATCTGGCCAAAGCTTCAACTGCTTTGAGTTTGCATTGGTTTTATGTGATATTACTAGAAATCTATCTATATCATCTCTTTGAACACTATGAAGGTACCAAGGGCACCATGGTTTCTGGAAAATTATGTGTGTCTTAGCCTTACTTTCAACAACTTTCAGATTTTATTTTACTGCATCTGAATATCTATTATGTTTTCCTTGAGTTTCTCACCTTCTGATGTTTGTTTCTTAGAGCTACCTTTTTCATAAGTAGTAAAACTGTGCAGATGGATATAACAGATACTGCCTCTTGTGAATCAAAGTGTGACAGATTGTGTCTGTAAAAATGAAAACTAAAATTAACTAATTTGAATCAGCACACAGGAAGTTTAACATTGTTACCAACACATTTGGCATTAAAAAGTTGTGTCTAGTAGTCTTCACTATCAGATGCAAGATGGCTGGATCAGTCAATTTCTCAGTATGCAATACTGTATGTTGTTAATACTTCAGAAACTAATCCCTGGAGCATTATCAAAACAATGGACTTTTGAAAAATTTCCTGTTGATGACATTTAAAGATTGCTTTATGTATTAATCTCTGGAATCTAAAACACAGTGTAGTTTATACTTCATAGACTACAGCTAACTAATTCTCTTAATATTGGTCTGGAACTGTGGGAAGAAAGTGGAAGATTGGCAAGGAGGGTTGTAAATACTCTCAAGTGACTTGCAGCTGAGGTGTCAAAAACATATGTATCATAGTAATTGTTTTTGGCCTCATGTGTTGGATGAGTAGAGCATCTGTGTGTAGATAGCACAGGCCTGTGATAGACTATGGGGCCCTGTTAAACACGCTTGAGATTCCTGCCTGGCTGTGGGAAAGATCTGAGCACAGTGGGATATTGCACCTGTGCAAATCCCTGAGATGCAGGCGAGACCTGCGGGTTTGGTGATGCTCTAGCATGGACCAGGTCTCTACAGTGCTTGTGTCCCTCCTTTGTGCCCCTGCCTGAATGCTGCTTCAAGGGCCCCAGGTGGTGAGGTAATGAAAACAAACTTAATCTTTGCATTTCCTCTGTGGTTTTATGGTTGTTGCTGCATCTCCTGTGCCAGCTCACACAGGAAGTATAGTTTATTCCTTTTGAAAATTGGAAATTCTTGAAGGGAATGTATCGTTCAACAGTATGATTTTTTATAACAAACTACTTTTTCTTAATTTATATGAAAACATTGATAAGAAATTAATAGATTTTCAATGAGTTACATTAGATTTTGTTATACAGTGACTAAGTGTTGTCTCTCTATATGTATATACTATTTGATATAGTCTCTAATACATATACTATTTAATGATAAAAATTTTGTATTTCAGAGATTCAGCCAAGGTGGTCATGCATTCGGCTGATGCATTTGCACCTGTGGCCTACCTTCATTTTTTAAAACTACACCTGGAGAATAAGGCAAGTAGGCTGCAAGTGTTCTTTTCCTTTAAAGCTATATGCATGCTTTAGTTATGTTGCTTTGTCACGGTTTGGACTGAACCATCATATTCTCATGTAGATGTTACATTCAAATGACATATTTAGCTGAATTTCAGAACTTGCCCTAGGAATGATCAAACGCACTTGAGTCAAGGAATGAATGCAGGTAGTATATTTGTGTGGCATTTTTCATCTCAGAACCTCAAGGTGCTCTTCTTAAGTCTTTCTGCATTTTGATGACAGAAGTGAAGAAATTGTTACAGAACATTATTCTATTGGTATTTCAAATTTCGTGTCTCTTAAGCAACATCTCCTGCATGTCTTTCAATAGATCATGCCTTCCCCTCTTCCCTCTCCTTTTTTTTTTTTTTTTTTTTTTTTTTTTTTTTTTTTTTTAATTTTTTTGTTCCAAACAGATAAAATACCTCAGTGTTTTTCTTCCATGATGGCCTCATTTCGCCTTGGAAAGTAAATTGTATTTCATCCTGTCAATTTCTAGTTTTGGATTTCTTTAAAAAAAAAAAAAATTAAATATTTGTGTGGGCGACTGTGAAAAGGATATCAACTGTGTGAAACAAAACCAAATAGGCTGAATAAAGAAAAATTTGGGAATGTGGCATGGTGGGGAAGACTGATAATATATTGATATTTCTTTGGGGGCACTGACTTTATTGCTCATGGCAAACTTGATGCTAAAGTGTACCATACATCAGTACAATGTGACAGGCTAGGGAAAATGAAAACCACAAAGCTTTACATAAATCAGAGGAAAAATCATATTAAAATGCATAACATTTGACATAAGAATCAAGATTTTACTTTTATCTGTTCACCAGCTCTTCTCCTCTCCTTATGTAGATGTTTTAGATTTGGTTAAAGCCTCACAGTTTCAGGCAGTGTTGTAGTAAATCGTATTTCCAATCCATTGTAGACAAACCTGTTCCACTTTGCAAGGGATGAGGTTTGCAGCAGCTTGCCCTAAATTTTGGTACGTAAACTAATGTATATTTAAAAGGAAAGTAGTCTGATTTTTGCAAAAGCATTAATATCTTTTGGCTGTAGATTATTTTATGTCATGGTAAAATAAGCTAAGTTTTTGAGAAGTTATAAATATGGAGAACTAGTCAGTCTTTCAGACCATAACTGTTAGCATCATTTAACTACAAAATAATAAAGGCATGCTTTCAAGATTGATATGCCTGTAGTATTGTACTTTTGCTCACTATTTGGTGCCTATAAGCCTGTGGAAAAATTTAAGTATCAGTTAGTATTCAGCACTTAACAGCCAATCCCATATTAATGAGGTACTCCAGGAAGAAAACTGCTTCAGAAGGGCGAATTAATTTTAGTTTGAGGCTTTCAAGGGATTACTGAAAATTGGGAAAAATAATACACCATTATGAACAATATGTAAAGCCACTTTTGTAAGCACTTTGTAGAAAATATTAATAGACTCCACAGTGAAGTGTAATTCTACTAAGTATTATGACATCACTTCTGTTATCATTTCTGCTGTGAGATAAACATATTTTTAACTGAATTGTATATTAATTTTGTCTTTGTTATTTGCCACAGGTCTTAATTTTACATTCCTTGAATTTACTTTTAAAATCACTATGCAATTACAGCTAGTGCACCTTGGTCTCTGCTGTCTTTCCTCCTCTATAATGCATTTTCTTTAGCTAAATCTCTTCATGTTTGACTATAAAGCCTGCATAGAAATTTGGTTTAAATTGTTTCTGGCAGCAAAATGAGCCCTTGTGCCTAGGGGAACATAACATTATACTCACTGTTCTGGTTTAATATATTTCTGTGCAACTTCAAGATGTTTTTTGCATAATAATTGAAGCTTTTTTAAACACACCCACTGTTCTTTCCTAAATAGTGCAGATGCAGAAAAGGCTAAAGAAATAAATACTATATTTTTTTATTAAAACTATTAAAAATATGGTAAACAATTTTTGTAGGCATTTAACAAAAGAACATTAAGAATAAAAAATAATGGTAATAAAACACTAATGCTCAAAATTTGCGAGTGCTTCTTTTACTTCAGGGTGAAAAGGTCAGCACTATAATATAGATACCTAGTTTCATCAATATTTTACCTTGCCAAGATAGTCACTTCATACACTTAAAATGTAGATTTTTTTTTTTTTGCAGGAGGCAATTTCTGAAGCATAATTTAGAATCTTTGAATTGGGTGTATTTGCCTTCTACTCAATAACAATTAAATTCTGAGTATTTTCCATTAGGAAAAATACAACTGTGAAACTCTTTTTTTAATTTGTCAGCACGATGAATTTGATTTTACTTTCTCCTGTATTGTTTTACTTTACTGTGTTGGCTTTGTAAAGATCAGAAACAGAAATTAAATCTGTTGGAGCTTCTGCTGGTGGGAGCATACTTCTGACGACAGCAGTGAACATACTAGCTGTTGTTCATGGTTTCACATTTGCTCTTTCTCACATTTAATAAGGAATACTTTGTTTCCGAGTTCCAGTGAGTAGGAGCACACACATATCAAACAATACAACATGGAAACTGCAGCCCCTTAAGTTTGAATAATCCAGAATTAGAGGGAATCACGTAGTTTTCTTTCTATGCTTTGAAGAAGAAAGGAGCCTGTTTGCCTATAAGAGACACAGGAATCCTACCTGCTGCTCCTTTTTCCTATAATGGACCATTGCATTATATTACCTATCATAAACCGATACTGTGTTTTCCTGTTTGTAAAAGATCTTGAACTTGTAGCTGGAACCCATGTCTGAAGTGCAAGCAGTTTGCCCCTGTTAAATGGCAGGAGATCTGTTGTTCAGGTCATTTTGGAGAAGATTTTTAAAATACTTGTAGAGTTCTGTAACTTGTACACTTGTAAATTTTGAAAAGGTTTTCAGGAGATATTTGCATGCCTTGTGTACTAAAGGCATGCAATCCAATGTTAAATCCTATATGATGTAACATTGTGGCCTTTTAACGTTGTAGAAAGTTCCTCATTAATTATTTTAGTTAATCTACATTTAGAACTTTAGCTGTAGAATTAGACTTTGTCAGTGATGTCAGGGAAAATAAGAAGCAGTTCCAAGTTTCAAAATATGTTTTGTGGATGGCATTGTGGGTAGCATTTTTTGAATACTTGAATACTTTTTCATCATTGAAAAATACTTCTCCTAGGCAACCTGTAGTTTCCCTTCTGCGTCATAAGAATATAGATAACCCTTGTAATTTTGTTTTCAAAACTTGATAACAAATACTAAAAAACTTTTTTTGTGCTCTGATTTATTTCAAACACTAAGATAATAAATGTAGGATTTTCTTTTCTACTCTATTTGCTTGCAGATTCAGTCCAGTTCTCTGAGGAAAGATAATTTTTAGTTCTTTTTTCATAATGAAGATACTTTATGTGAAAGTATTTTGGTGTAAGGGGCATTCTTTCCTATGGTTTTGTATATTGTACTTAAAATAATGCAAGATGCATGTGATCTCTGTCATTATATTTTTTTCAAGGAGTTCTGTTATCAAGGTACATCACAAAGAATAAAGAGATTATCATAATCTTTTGTCTTGTGAGATCTCTGCTCCACTGTATTCTTGTTTCTGCTCAGTGGGAGAGTTATCAGTTTTAGAATTGTGTTGTGATAGGTTTTTATACCAGTTTCTGTAGCAGAGAATGTAAGCTTTTTAAAAAGACAATCTGTTGTTTTCATAAAAGACCACTGCATGGAATTTCAGCTATATCAGTCAAAGTCCTAGCTCCGAGGCTTTTTCAACAGGAGAATTTGGATCTTGGAACACTTGCGCATTTGCTTAACTTCATTCTGAGCACACTTGCATCAATGACATGAGTTATGTGAATATAGTTAAGTGTATGCATGCATGCAGGCTCTGATCCAAAATTAGGTTGGTATCACAATGTACAGTGGGTGTGGGAGAAACTGTGTAACAAATGGGAAAATATATTGCTTCTGTGAAGTAACATGAAAATGTTATGCGATAAAATAGGTTCTGTAAGATTTAATTAAAATGTCATTATAGCAAGTTTGATTTTTTCTTTTTAAAGTGGTGAGAATATTATTCAGGGAAAGTTACTCTGTGGCAGTCTATAAGTTTTAGCTTCTTAGGTTACTTCCTCTGTTGAGAGGAATGGAAGACCAACATTTGTATGGATTTAAATTTAGCTACTAAACAGAATATGGCAGCTCTGCTTAGGCTGGCATTGAGCCTGTTGTTCCTTGGGTGCCAGGTTCCACACCTAATACTTCTGCTGTAGCCTGCACCTGTGCTGCTGTGTGAAGTGATTGATTACCAATATTTTTGGAGCCTTGAACGAGTCATTGTGATGTATCATAGGCATTGAAACCAACAGACATCCCTAATTTTTTAACATACTTTGCATCTTATAAGAGATTCCTGATATTTCACAATAATTTCCAAAAATTTTGTAACTGTCCAGGTTTTTATGTATGTGTGGAAACACAGGTGTATAATTTTATTTATCTCTGTGATGAAATATTGATAGAAGCTAAATTATTTGTAAAATATAGAGTTACTTAGGAAAAAGGTGACTGTAGATGATATGAAAATTTCACATAGCATCAGTTTGGGATATTTGTAACATTAATAAATTACAAACCTACATGGAGTTCTCTACATTATACCAAGCCAGTTGTGATAGAGTCTGTGAGGCTCACTCCATACCCATGATTTTTTTTCATGAATCACATCTTGCAGAAGTCATGTTTGGAAATGTAGATGAAAGCATTTTAACTGGTGGCATGAAAATGGAATAGCTGCTCTTTTCATGTTCACTTGCAGAACATATAAATTTGGTTCTTCAGGTTGGGGAATGGAGAGGAGTTACAGATCTTTAACAGCAGATACTTGTATCTGTAGATACTTGTATCTGTAGATCTCCTCAAAGGTGATTATATATTATATATAGTATATATATTATATATAATATATATAATATATTATATATATTATAATATATTATATATATTATATATTATATATTTATATTATATATTATATATCTATATTATTTATATTTATTTATATTTATATATATTTATTTTTATATATATATTTATATATATAAAGCTTAATAAAAGTGAGTAAAAAACTGGGAAAATGGAACTTTTTCTTTTTCAGTTAACTTTTTTCCCTTCTGATGGATTTTTATGGCACAGTGAAGTTAAAATCCAGGTGATGTAAAAACAAAACCCAAAGCAGCGGTGTAGTGGCATCATTCACATCACCATGTCTGTGCATGCTTACTCAGTAGGACCAAGAGGTTGCCAACTCTGCATGTTTTACCTTAGAACTCCCCAGAATGCCCATGCTACAATGCAAATTGATTGTTTCATGGTGGATGCTACGAATTACTCAGTAAAAATAATTTATTCATTAAAACAATAATTTGCAAGAAGCAATTGGTAGCACTTCTGGCATGTGATGCTGCTATACAGTCTATATATTTCCTGAAGTGGTATCTTGTAGATAAAAAAATAAGAGACTTTTGAAATAATTTCATTTCCTTGGTTCTTGTAGCTTAAAACATCTTTAGATCTTTTTCAATTATAGATTTGTGTTCCTGCTTCTTTATATTTTTAAGTTATACCTGAAGACTTAGGAGCAAGCCTCTGTAACCCAGGCATCCCTCTGGGTAATGGCAAGATGCACCCACTTAAGGCAGTAGTCAAAGGTGGAATTCAATGAGTGGAAAATGGCACAGATGCTGCTGGATGCTTGTCTGTTGTCATGTTGGAATGCGTGTCGTGTTTGTGCTAAATTGCAGTTTTTGTCTGGCTATTATGTTACATCTTCTTGACTTCTTTTAACCTCTGAGGTACAATTGATTCAAGTAAAGTAGATTATTGCCTTGACTTTCATGTCTTGGAGGAATGAATAAAATGAAGTCCAATCAAAGAACATCAGCCCCTCTTAGATAATAGACTTAGTGTTTACAGTGCTTATAAAACTACCTATGACCTCTTCTCAGAGTCAGCAGAACTGAGTTTCCCCTCACAGATAATGATCTTTTTGTAATTTAGCCTTTTCTTAAAATTTCCAAATGCACTCCTTTAACTTAACTGGATCCTTTTTCACTTCAGTGAAGTCAAATATTGATGTAAGGGTTGAGTTATCACAGAGTTCTCATGCATACTATAGTTTTCTGCCTTTATTTTTCTGACTTTTTTATTAAAATAAAGAGAAATATTTAAAGTTGCAATAAGTTAGGTTTTATTTTCCACAGGAAAGAAAAAAATGCAATAAAATTAAATACAATAAAAATATTTAACAATAATGTTAATATTCTTTTTTAATGACATTTTGCATGGAACACAAATTTATCAGCTAAGGGAATATTCAGAAGTTTCACTATTACAGATTGTCAAAGGTTTCATGTTTCGTCAACTTTTTATCTTGCCTTATCTGGATTTATTATAATTTTTGTGAATTTAGTATTTAAGAAGCCTGCAGTAAAATGCATAGTTTAGACACTACATGAAATTTGAGATCTTTGGGAAGAAATTTAATTTATAGAATCTGGCATTGCAGCATGCAGTGGTGTTTGATTAGGGTTTCTTTGTAAATTCTGTCATAATTCATACTGCTTTTAGATAGACAAGTGATATTACCCAAGTGATGTCCAAAAATCAATGTGCTGTTCACATTAGGCTGATTGGAAAATCAGATGGGAGAGAGTAAGGGTTCTGATTGCTCCAAAATTAAAAAGCAAACAAAAAACTCTCATAGAAAATGTATGCTATAATTATGTGACATGTTGAAAATGTAATGAGCGCTGACTTGTTAAAGACTGGTCAGTGAGCACTCTGCCTGTGTATTTTGCTTTAAAAGATATTGCAGTGGGTAGTTTTCTCTTCCTGGTCCTTAGAAAGCATTTGGGAAGAATGATTTTTCTTCCTTGTCAAGAAATTACTTGAATGTGTAGATCTTGGGAAATACATTTTTCTGTTAACTCAACTCATATCAAAGTGTTCGATGGAAAGGATAATCTTTGTGAGATAATAGGAAGAGATTTTTTTTAACATACACTGCCTTCATTCATTGTTCCAAAAAGTTTTAAAACTTTCTTGTTAGTCTTTTGCTCTATTTCAAGTAATTAATACAATGTTAATTATAAAATGCTTACTTTTGTGCTTTTGTTCCTCTGTTCACTTAGTTTATACTATTTTTTTGAAAACATAGTTGTCTTCTACATAATTGTGGGATACGATTTCTTCATAATAGTATTCTTTCTGTCTTTATTCTTGGGTCTCATCATTTTTCATATCTTCTGTCCTCAGTTACTAAGTCTGCCTTTGTCTTCCATTTGGTATATGAACAGGAGTACATTATGTTTTGCCAGTCCTGCAAATCAATGGGAAATCCTAATGCTATCACTTTGTGAATTGTTCTAAGATATGAATCTGTTGAACTATAATATTTTTTGTAACTTAAAGGTGTATTTGAATGATAAAATGTGCTGATTTCATACTGCTTGGCATGGTGTTTACTTGCTTATTTTATACTGTTTGTCTCAAGCAGGAAGAATCCTTGGGTAATTTTGTGGTCAGTAGCTGTTCTTGTGAGGTGAGCTGTATGGATGATGATATTTTTCCTTCATCAGAAGAGTATGAACCACAGAAAAATATTCTAGTCACCTGGAAGAGTTTGAAACAGAAGTCTTTGGATTTCAGTGAGTTTTGCACAGTTTAAAAAAAAATGAGATAAAAAGATTGTGTCGTGCAGGTGAAATATCTTAATGACTATACAAACACTCCTGAAAAAAATGTGCTCAACCTGTAGTAATTAGTCTGAAAAGAGAGATCTTACTAGAATGCATTTTTCTGATAATAAGAAATAGATCTGTAGTAGTGAAGCATTTCATATTAGTTTACAGGAGCATAAAACATTATTTTTTCTTTCCTTCTCTCCCTCTTCCCTTCCCTCTCCTCCTTCTGGAAATGCCACAACATTTCTGTTACACTACCTACATAGATGGGTAAACTTCCTGAAAACTAAGTTTCACAGCTTAACAGTATTTGGGCATTGAATATGATTTAGGTCTTTGGTATTTCTTGAATATGGAGGAGTAACTGGTGGGCTTTTAAAATGTCTAAATATGTTATGCATTTGCAAAGATCATCAGAACCAGGTTAAGCACCTAACTTCCAGTAAAATTTGGCATACAACTTTTACAATCTCTTTTTATGCCACTTGAATACTTTCAAAAATTTTATCTTTTCAGTGTCACATCTTGTGCCAAGTCTGTAACCAGACAGGTTGAGAAATTGTAAAAGATCAGCAAAAATGGAAAGGAGGAGAAAAAGTACTGAAGCTCTCAGCTAATGTGCTACTTGAATGCATATCTTGTGACGGCAGTGTTGGAGAAGGATTTGGGAGCTTTCCTCCTAGAATCCTTACTTTTAAATCTGTTTGTATTTTTGAAGATGCTTTTACAGTTTGTCGGTTTCTGTTCTGTTGAAATTCTTCTTTAAACAATTTAAAATGTATCTGGTTAATCTGAAACCTTTCATTGTTATAATCATAGTTCTTTTCTTCATTTCCCATAGCTAAGACACTTCAAAATTCAGGAAAATCCCTGAGTGGTTACCAGTGGTTTTCGGGTATCACTGCCCACTTCCTTCCATCAAAGGATAAAAATGCTCAAGATGCAGCACGGGAAGCATTTTCTACTCTCAGAGGTGCTTTATTCAGTTAACACATTATTTGCTGTCACTGATTGTGTTTTTAATATTATCTTAAGGAAGAATCTGTATTTTCATGTGGTTTTATAACTTTATAGGTTGTAGTTGTTGGCATGCCATCTCATTTTGCAGTTGATTGGAACCTTTGATATCAAGACTGCCAGCTTTAATATCTAGCACATCATAATTTGACTGACTTTGAAGGCCCTGGAAAGCCAAAGAGTGTTCATATCACTGTAAAAACTCTATTTACACAGAACTTGCTCATTTTATAGCATTCTTGAAATATATAGTGTGTGTATGTATGTGTGCTATAGATGCTGTCTACTTGCTAAAACACTTTTGTCGCTTCCATAATTTTAAATTAAGTTTTCTAGAAAACTGATATACATTTTGGCATCTAGGATTAGGTCAGTAGCAGTAGATCTCATTTATATTCCTAATGTAAAGGCAAAATTGCTGTCTTGGGAATCATGAAATCCAGGTTCCTTAGAAGATTCTGACATGTAGTGATGATGGTTTTTTCTGACATAAAATGTTCAGAGTTTTGTTTTGCATTTTTTTCATTCTAAAGTTTAAGTTAAGTATGTTTGTACAGGCTTCTTTTCTTTCACAAAAATGGAAATAATTTTTAGTATCTAAATGGGTAAACTCATAGAATTTGCATGAGATATTGTTCTAATATATCTTATATTTTTGCATGTCCAGTTGAGTATTCATGATTGAATATAGGATGGTAAAGAAGCCCTAGAATTTTTTTAAGAAGCATTAAGCTAGTATTTGATTTTTTGGAAATCAGCAAGGTGGAGATGATCAGACTTTTACGGAAAAAGACAATAGATTTTAGTGTAAATCTGCATATCATCTATAAAGTGAAGCAAGAGGGTTTTGCAGTCTTTTTTTTTTTCTCATTATATTTGAATGGAAGTTAGCTTATACAAACATTATGTAATTTTGCCTTAGCATCTGCCAAAAAATGTTGTGTCTGACTAGTGCAGTAGCCTGTTGCTTTCAGCAGGTTGCTTGCATTACCAGTGTAATGATAAGGAAAAAAAGTAGTTTAGATGCATATCCTTTGCAGAAGATTTCAGTTCTCACATTTCTTTTAGTTATTCTTCTTTTAGAAGTGAATGTGGAAACTGAATGAATTATGGTTCTGTCGTGACAAACAAAACAATTTGTTTCTGAGAACTTAATCTGCAAATGTGCACAAAGCTTTTTCTGTACATTTTGAATCTGTACAGCAGTTCAGCTTCACTGTAGTGAGACTGGAATAAGCACAGTACTTTCAAACTCTTTGCTGGGCTAACTGATTTACCACCTCTAAAGTGAATGTGTGCTGACAAAAAGATTTGGAAATGGAAATTTCTTACTAGATGCTATGAAACATTCTGTAGAATGGATGGAATTCTATGAAGCCAAGAATGGGAGGGAACCAAGTGTATTGCTGTTTATGCATTTGTTTTCTTAAACTCTCTTGTTAAACTTTTTTTAGATATGATTAGAAGATGACAAAGATTGCTTTGCTTTATATAATATAAAGCAGCTCTGATGTAGTTGTACCGTGGCAAAGTATCATAAGCTGAAGGAAACTGTGGATTTTTATTACATTAAAACCCGCTAAAGTTCTTAAATGCTACTTCCTGTAGCATTGGATACTGTGTTTTGTGGCTGTCAGCTAAGGATTCTGAATAAGCCCTTAATAAAAAACAAACAAAAAGACCCCAACAAAACAGAAAACCAACCAACCAAAAGCAATCCAAAAGCTGTACTTCAGACAATGCCAACCAACCAACCAAAAGCAATCAAAAAGCTGTACTTCAGTCAATGTAAACCTTTTGAGGCAGTTCTGCTTAAGTAAGGGTGAGTCTCACCTGATCATATTCTATAAATTATTAGAAACCATGAATGGCTTGAAATTCAACAGAAAGTCTGTAAGGTTTCCCTGTATATCCAGGACAGATGCAATGGGAATGCAGGGAAACCTCAGGTCTTGTCCCTGAAAAACAGAAGTTGTTGAGAAGAGCCCAAGAGTTCATCATATATGCCTTTCTACTAGAGAAAGTGTTTTGGGAAGCAATTTTATTTTGATTATAAGCTGGGGAAAATTTATTTCCCACCATTCTTCTAAATAATGCAGGAGGAAAAGGGATAGTACTTTTACTTATGATATATTTTTAAAGTAAAGGTTGGAATTATGAATTTACCCAAATCACTCCCTTCAGCTTGCTCTGTGTCCACAAATTAGAGTTAGTTTGTTGGCTTATATATTTTAAATTTAGAGTGGGGATATTTGTGTGTGCAGAGGTATGTATCCGTTGATTGAGGGCTTTTCCCCCCTCCAGTATTTCATGTAATGCTGCAGACCTGTCTTCTTGACTAAAGTGCTTGCTGGAAATTCAAAAATTGTCCTTGTTTCCTCCTTAACTGATGATGTAACAGCTAATGTTGACCTAGTGATTGCTATCAGTTAGCATTCAAGTACATTTCTATTTCCATACAGAATTGCCATAGTATGCTAATTTATCAGGTGATATTTCTGGACATGTATTGTGATTTCATAGGAGCTCTTGGATTCTAGTTGCTATATAACCTCTTAAATCACTTGTGCACACTTTCTTTTCTGTAAGTGAGAACTCCCCTCTTCATATTGCCTTCATTATTGGCAATATGACTAAGTAAAACTGAGACATTTAGAACAAAATTCAGTACTGGTGTGACCTAACTAATCTTAATGAAAGTGTGCAAAATCCTGAATTGTCTTCAAAAGCACTGAAAAGTTTAACATAAAAACTGTTTCTCACTAAGGCAACAACCTTCAAAGATTTTCTTTATACCCTTGTACTTCTCAACTTAAAAACAAATACATAAGTATATATACATTTGCACACTGTAACATTAAAGGGCAAGATGCCCAAAATTACACTGAGAACAACTTTACATGGCTTATTTAAATTAGGTCACAGTGTACTCTCTTATTATATATGAGTACTTTCATATTATATATGTTCTATATTCAGAGAAGATTTTGTCTTCATTTAGTTTCTATTACTCATGAGCTACAAAAGGGACACTGCAGAGCTGATGACATATCTGGTTATGTGGTTGACTATATGAGAGTAATACATTCTCTCTGAGCACTATGTCTGGAGTATTCTATACATACACATTCAGATGATCTTGATTTCTCAGTATCTCTTCTTTAGCTGCCTGCTTGAGCTTTCCTCTGCTCTCATCTTTCCTTCATTTCTCCTGTGGCCACTTCTGTTCCCTATTGTCTGTCTTGCCATTTATAATTCTTTGTTTATGCAGAGATTATTATTGCAGTGAGAGTTTTTGAAAACAGCAGCTTAGACCTACCATCCCTCTGGAATGGCATATAAATATTTGATCTTTTGCTTGAAGAAGGCTATTGTCCTTTCCAGTTCTGTATTTTTGTGGTTCAAAGTCCTTTTTAGATTACTAGCTGTCACAGAATGAACACCCTACCCTAAGCCCCCCCAAGACAATCAGATTTATGGATACAAGTAATTCAGGCTGTAACATATCTACATGCATGAGTGCATGATGTGTTTTCATGGGACAAGAATTCACCACTGCTCAGAGTGGATAAAATTTATTTTGTAATCTATTTCTGTATATTTGGAAAACTAACATGGGAAAGAATGTAATGGAAGAAAGAAGTATTAAATGAGGAAAGGTAGTGTATTGCAAAATCTTCAGTCATGTTTAGACAACAGTTAGGTTATCACCAGTTGTTTTTGCTGAACAAAACCAGCATGCCTATGCTGTCTTTCCAAGTACATTTACAATATTCTGTCTTTAACAGCTATTTTTTTTATTCTGCAGCTAATTTGACTTCAGAGGGATTGAAACTGAAGGATATTATTTTGGTTCATCTATATGTGAGGAGCATGAAAGATTTCAGTGTTATAAACTCAGTTTATGTGACAGAATTTGATTTGTGTCCACCAGCAAGGTAGGATTAGAGTACTGCTGTAGTATATTTATGATGCACTGTAATAGACTGAATTATTGTTGCCATATTTGTGAAGCATTTTGCCAAATGTTTATGTCTCACAGAAGAAGACTTTTGCTGCCTTTTGGAGTATTAACATCACAGCTGCTCATGTCAAAACCACTAGGGTTAGAAATTCTTGCTTTAATATATACCATAAGGTTTACAAATGCCCCCCTCCCATCTGGACTTAGAGAAGGATAATGCATGGTTTGCAAGTCTTAGTTCTTTTTGACTTGATTGAACTGACAAATGTTTGTATTCGTGGGATTTTATTTGCTTTACTTTTCTGTTTGCATCCCTTGACCTGTTGGCAGTGCTTCTCTGAAGTTTAAGTAAAACCCAGGATATCATCACGGTTTGCTGCAACCCAGGGTATCATCAAACCTCTTTGTCACAAGGGCATGTTGTTGGCTCATGTTCAAGTTGCTGTCCATCAGGAACCTCCAGTCCTTCTCTGTAATGCTGCTTTTGAGCCAGTGGGCCCACAGAATATCCTGGACCTTGGGTTTGTTCCACCCTCAGGTGTAGGACTTGCAGCTACTCTTTGCCAAACTTCATCAAGTTCCTGTGTGCCTGTTTCTTCATCCTGTCAACATCCACGTGGATGGAAACTTGCCAAGGATACACTGCCTCATCATGCCAATTATGAATGAAGATATTGAGCAGGAGTGGGCCCAGTATAGACTCCTGGTTTTCACCTGTGAGACTTTGTGCCACTGATCCCACCCACTGGGCCTGGCTGTTCAGCCGGTTTTCACTCTAGCTCACTCTGCTCATCCAGCCCACACATCAACAATTTCTCTATGAGTGCGTTACAGGAGAAAGTGTCTAAAGCATTACTGGAACTATACTACCAATATTAAATCTTCCTAAAAGTGATGAGGTCTGGAACCTTCTAGGTCTTTGTGACAAATGTTACTCACTTTGTTCTATTTATTTTGTTAAATACTAAAGTATTTGACAAAATTATTATCTGAGCAGTTGCATGAGATTTGTATCATGAGATACTGTCAGTTATTTCAAAACTATATTTAGTCTGTTTCTTTTCTTCCCCTGCCTATATGCACTTGGCTCTGGTTGCAGACAAATATTGGATTAGATGGATCTTTGGCTCAGTCCAATCTGGTTGTTCTTAATATCTTGTGTTTCCGTCAGATAATCACACTAGATGGATAGCTTAGCTGCACTTCCATGTTCAGTAAGAATTCAAGTATGAAAAGAAATTACACTGATGCTAACACTTTAATTCATAGATACACAAAGCATAGTTTTTTCAATATGTGTTGTGCAAAATCTTCTATGTTGCATCCAAGTCTATGTCTGACAATGAAACTGCTTGGTGGTCTAGGTGTGTACTATGTGATTTCTGTGCTATTTGGGTGTGGTGGGTTTGTTTTCCATTGGAAAGTGGATAAAAAAACACCTAGCCCATGAATTTTATTTTTTTTTAAAGATGTATGTTAAAACTAATTTTCTGTTTGTATTTTTATTCCCTTCATCAAAATGGCTTATTTCTTTTTACAGTGATTTGTAATTTTTACAGTAATTTCTTATGCTTCTGAGATAATATGCTGAGAATGCAGAACTGATGTAGCTTGAGAAATTTCACTTGAATCATAGGTTAATACAGGTTGCAAGGGACCTCTGGAGGTCATCTAGTCTAATCCTGCACTAAAAGCAGGGTCAACCGTTTGGTCATACCTCTTGTCTTCTTCATATTTTTAAAACCAACTGTTCAGCAATTTTCTAATGAAAAATCCTATATTTTATACTCTTATTGCAGAATATGAAGTGTAATAGAGGCTTGTGAATTTTAAGTATAGCAAGACAAATAGTTCAAAGACATTGTTAAGATAATTATCACATTCCACTACACTGCCTGTGTGTCAGGCCCAAAACAAGCAGAGAGAGGCTTCTTCAACATGCTGACTGTAGGCCAGGATTATTAAATCAGAGAGAAATGGGAAGGTCGGCTGTGTTTGCCTTCAGAGGAGAGATCTAATCCCAGCTGCAAACTACACAAAATTAGTCTCCACTCCTATGTGTTGTAGGTTCTCTTTATAGTACTCAAGTTCTCACAATTTAACTTTCTTATTTCTGCATGTTTTAGGCCTCCACATTTGCATAGCCAGCTACATAGGCTTCCATCAATAAAATAAAAAGGTAGAAAGATTAAAAGGTTGCAGGAAAACGGCTTTTTACTTTTATTTTTATGGAACAAACAGTTTTCAGAGCATCATAGAATATCCTGAGTAGAAAGAGACCCACAAAGATCGTCAAAGTCTAGCTCATGATCCTGCAGATGACACGTTAAGAATCACATGCTGTGCCTGGGAGCATTTTCCAAATGCTTCTTGAGCTCTGTCTGGTTGGTGCTGTGACCACTTCCCTGGGTAGCCTGCTCCAGTGCCCAACCACCCTCTGGATGAAGAACCTTTCCCTAAGGCTGGATACAGCCTAAACCTTCCTGACACAGCTTCACACCATTCCCTCAGTCCTGTCACTGTCACCGCAGAGATCAGTGCCTGCCCCTCCTCTTCCCCTCATGAGGAAGCTGTAATTGCAGTGAGCTCTCCCCTGAATCTCCTCCAGGCTGAGCAGACCAAGTGACCTCAGCTATTCCTCATATGGCTGCCCATCAAGGCCCTTCACCATCTTTGCTGCCTTCCTTTGGATGCTCTCTAACCCTATATATCTTACTATGGCACCCAAAACTGCCCCCAGCACTGGAGGTGAGCATGCCCCAGGGCAGAGCAGAGCAGAGGGGACAGTCCCCTCCCTTGCCTGGCTGTGATGCTGTGCCTGATGCACCCCAGGACATGCTTGGCCCTCTTGGCTTCCAGGGCACTGCTGACTCATGTTCAACTTGCCATCGACCAGGGTCCTCAGGTCCCTTTCCCACAGCACTGCGTTTATGTTGCATATTTGTCTATGTTGCATTTTGTCCTGAAGAAAAATTGTACAGCAGTTTGCATGGTTGCATCATTGCATTATGTACAGAGGCCTGGTTGTGGAAGTTCTCACAAGCGGTATGCTGGAAGCACTGACTCGGGTGTGGATCTGCAATAAATTTGCAAAATTGTCTTGAAAATTTACCAGCCCAAGCAGAAAATCCATTCATCCATGCTTATGATGATGGTAATGAGGAAAAACTACTATATTTACATGTGGTAGGTGAGGAGAAAAATAGTTTTATTGGAAGAAATAAGCAAGATGGGAAGAATTTTATAAGGCTGTTACATGATATGTAAAGAGAACAAGTAATTTTTTGTTGGATTCCTGCTGGGAGCTAAATGACTTTTCTATGCATGGACTGCAAATATAATTATTTTTCAGGCTTTGAAATGTTGATTTCCCCACACAGACCTCAACCCCCCCGCTTTTTAACTGGCCACATGCAACACACGTCTGTCTGTTCATCAAGGCACTCAGTCTTCCTTGGAGGAAACAGAAGTGAACTTTATAAATGAATGCTTAAGTAGATTTTGAGTCCTGTCATATGTATGTATCTGTCATGCAACTTAAAGTATAGCAGAAAAATATGCTAGTATTACAGATAACTTGTGAGAAGGTTATAAAGGAACTATACGCTGCTGCTCCTTTTTGGAAAACTTTGATGATGTCTCTTGGAAGCCTCATAGGCAAACTCAGCAAGTGGGGCCTGGATGAGTGGACAGAGAGGTGGATTGAGAACTGCCCGAATGGGGATCCCAGAGGGTCATAATCAGTAGCACAGGGTTTAGTTGAAGACCTGTCATTAATAGTGTGCCCCAAGGTTCAATATTGGGCTCAGTATTGTTTAATTTACTCATCAGTGCCTTGGTTAAAGGTGCAGATCCCTCTTCAGCAAGGTCACTGGTGACACCAAGCTGGGAGGGGTGGTCAATACCCTAGAGAGCTGTGCAGCCCTGCAGAAGGACCTTGACAGCTTGGAGAGACGAGCAGAGAACAACTTTGTGAAATTCAACAAAGTCAAATGCAGGGTCCTGCACCTGGGAAGGAATGCACTCGCATGCACTGCAGGCTGGAGACTGAAGTGCTGAGAAGCAGTTCTGCAAAGAAGGACCTGAGAGTCCTGGTGGACAAGAAGCTGTCTGTGAGCCAGCAGTGTCCTTGAGGGGATAGCAGTATTAATGCTAGCAGGTTATTCCAATACTCTAACTTTTGCTGTATGATCCAGGCAAAATTTCCTGAGCTAATATCCAGACATAAAACAAAAGTGGAAAATAAATGTTGGAAGTTGGTTCAAGCAAAGTTCTGTTTGGAAAAAAATAATTATCTTGTGTTTTCAGAGTATGTGTGGAAACACTGTTACCTGATGGAGTGCTGTTTTTCATTGACTGCCTTGCACATAAGTATGACATGGCAACAGATGATGTAGTGCATGGTGAAAAGCTGTTCATGCATGTACAGAGCATTTCCCACTGGGCACCTGCCAGCATAGGACCTTACAGTCAGTCCATCAAGGTAGGAATTTTTGTTACTCCATGTGAAATATATGCCCCTTTACTGAAATGAATACAGTTATAAAGCCACTATATCTCTTTTCATTCTCTCTAAGTGCAAAACAAAATGTGTAAAACAAAAGTGTTTTAAATTTATGTTTTTGAAACTTGTAGACAACTTACCTCTCATCAGTTCTTCATTTTGTGATAATAAAGCTGGTTAAATTATTCTTTTCAGAGAGTCTCAAGAACAGCACACTTCTGTTGTATATTATAATTAGACAAAAAACCTGTCATACTTTTATAATCTGCCTAGAATATAAACAGAATTTAGGAACAGCTGAGGATATTTCAGTTTCCTTGTTAAAGCTCAAACTTCTTTATAGGTAGAGTGAATCCTGAAATGCTTATTTAATTTAATCCTTTTTGAGGCTTGTGGTGCTGCTTAACCATTTAAAAGAACATCAAGGTTGAAGAACTGTTCTGTTTTTCAAAATAATAACAAATTGAACAGAATATTACATACTATTTGGAGTAATGAAAAGGAGGCAGTAAAGTATAATGGAAAAGTGGACTAAAAATTTGCATTAAAAAAATTCTCCTAGAGAATTTTCTGTCTGGATAGTACCACTCTAATAATTTGTGAACTGTCTCAACCTATTCTGTTGCAAAAAATACATGCCTATCTTACCAATACTCTTCTCATGTAATACATTGTCCTCTGTTGTGCAGAATTATTTAAGCAAGACTTTCTGACATCTGTTGAAAATGTCTGAAATATTTTTGAGTCTACAAACCTAGTATAATGGCTATGCAATTATACTTTGTTTTGTCTTTGTATTATTTTACAGAAAAATTCAGGAACAATATTTTGCTTCAGAAGCTTATGTGGAATTTGTTTTATTTTCAGGAAGAAATGTTGTTAGATTATTACTGTATGAATCTTCCCACTCAGAGGAGGGTGGGGTTTTATCATCTCTTTATATCCATTTTTCTTGAGAAAGCAGGAAGTCGGTTTATTAAACTTTGTTCCATTCAAACATACACTTTAATGATCATAATAGTATCATATTGTGCATAATCCTTCAAAGATTAAAATTAATGAGCTTTGTATCTTTGTTTTTTTGGAGAAATGTCTCTTACATTGCAAGTGGTCTCCATATCCCGAAACTGCCATCAACTGAATTCAGAAAAGTGTGTTAATTGAAAATTGCTTCAGTAACCCAGTTAAAAATCTCATGTTGCAATTGTCCATAAACAGGTGCCAGATTTTCTGGTGCTGTGGTACAGTCATCATACCCAAGGAAAAATTCGTATCTCTTCAAATATAATGTAACCAGTAACACTGGTCAGCAATTCAAACATTAAGGAGAATTTCTCACTGGTGTTTTTGTTTTGCCTTTTTTTTTTCTACCCCCAGAGAGCACTTTAATTAAGCAACATTATTTTTCCTTATAGTGTAAAATAAGTAGTTTTACTTTTAAAAATTACCACAGGAGTAAAGTAACAGTAATGAATAGGTGTACCTCTGCTACAGGATCACTCACTTGTCCTTTGCAGCTGTGTTCTGTCTCTAATCTAAAACATCTGTGGGGGAATTGGTAGTATACATGGCAGCCATATTTTTATTTTTCCTTTGCCAGATTTTGCCTTCCTATTACCAACTATGCATTTCATCTGAATATCAGTATTTAACACTCTGGTTTTGTCTTGCAAAAAATTTCTGACTTTTGGTAACATTTCCATTCTGCCATACATATCAAATATACCAGAACAAGTAACCATTTTAGTAAATGTTTTTAATATTTAAATATTTTTGTTTTCCAAAATAGCATATAAAGGATATATCTTATAAAACCTTTCATAAGAAAACATCATGAAGAAATGTATAATGCATAAACAAAGTATTTGAATTTGAAATTTTAATAATGGAAGATATAGATTTTGTATCTTTTTAAACATGAATTTTCCAAAATTAAAATCTTCTTTAAATGAGCTTTTAGAACTTCCTAAGGCTACGTATGGACAGGTATTAAGCTCCTAAATTCAACAGCAGAAGTAAGCAATTCAATATATTTTAGAAATGGAATATATTTTCCAGAATAAATAAGGAAGGAACAAAACTGAGGTTTTAATCATTGTAGTAAAAAAAATTATTTGAAATTATGCAAATTTTATGATGATGAAATGTTTATTAGTCTTTTATGATTGAGGAACAGAAGCCAAATTATCTTAAAACAGTAAATATTTATTACCCTTATGTTGTAGATGAGTAGATATGTAGAGTTTGTTGATCTTTTCTTCAACAGCAATTGGGCAATTAAATTTTTGTCTTTTCAATCCACTGTGAAGTTTTGTGGACCCTGGGGAATCAGCATGTATTTTTGCTTGGTGATTTGCTGAGTTCAGAATAGACTATAGACTAATATTCAGGATATTGCAAGTTGGGATTGATGTGCCCTGGCGTGTAAGAGCAGAGCTGGCAGCAGAAAGATGTAGGTAGTTCATGCAAACTATGGAATTCACACTTCAGGCTCAAAAATCACTCAGCGGAGCATCATTTCGATTCAGTAGGGATCTTTCAGGATCTTGCCAACAGTGCTATGAGGACAAAAAGTAAAG
Organism: Melospiza georgiana; assembly: GCF_028018845.1. Classification (NCBI taxonomy): domain Eukaryota; kingdom Metazoa; phylum Chordata; class Aves; order Passeriformes; family Passerellidae; genus Melospiza; species Melospiza georgiana. Next base: position 34,801,816 of record NC_080435.1, read on the forward strand.
ATTTGGAATTTACTACAAGAATGTCCTGACCTCAGCTTGATAGACACCCAACAGTGGCAGAATGAAATTATGATTTTCAAATGACTTATAGCAAAGTTCTTCTTCTTTTGAATTAATGTTCTTTCTCTTCTGGGATTGACATTCTATGAAAACAACTTCAGTGTTTCTCTTTGTAAGAAGTAGACATGAACTGTTTGAAGATACAGTAAGACATAATATATTCTGTACATATGCCAACATTATATGCATCCATGACTTGATTATGTCTGCTGAAACCTTTAGCTTGACCTCAGTTCTTGCCCTTTGCTAGATCCCAGTTTGGACCATTCTTCAGGCATCTTTTCCTCAATTTTTGTTTTGCACTATCTTAACTCAGTAGCTTCCTTACCATCTTTTCCTTTTGTGATTTAACTACAGTTTATTATATTACACTGTATCTGTTAATACCAGGATGGAATACCTTCCAGTGTGTGGGTGGAAAAAAGTGATAGTCAACAGTTCTGATTCTAAATAATATTCCTTTGGGTTTGATACTTGGGATGATATTCTTATTGTTTTAGTCAGCAACCTGGACAATACCACACCTAGCAGGATTCTGGATTACAGTAATTCAGATACTGCTTGAGGCATTGGAGGGCATGGCTGCCATTCCGAGGTACCTGGACATTGTCATTTTTTGTAGATGAAAGCAAGCAAGTTGTACACTTGTGCATGCAAGTGGCATGCACACTCTTGTGTAAGAAACCTCATCACCAATGTGAAAGTTATTGTTGCTTCTTCCCTAGCCATTGCCAGAAAAAAAATTAAATATAATATTAGGGCAACTTGGCAACTTCTAAATCGTATGGAGAGTGTAAGTGTGCAAGTCAGGAACAGTGGGACAGAACTGAGTGCTGCGCCTTTGTAATTAATTTCTTTTATGTGCCATATGCTTCTTAGCTAGAGATTAAGAAACTTGACTATAAGCAGTGTATCTAATTAGTGCCATTGGACAAAATGTGAATTAAAGCTGTCTGCCACCACTGAGGATACAATCACACCCAGTATCACAAAGTCCACCAAATAGCAGGGAATGGTTGTATTATCTCTTGGAGGGTGTTCTCAGCTATGTAGTTCCACTTTAATGATGAGACAAGCTAGAAAGAAACATTAGGGAGAACTGGAACTGCTATTTTCTTTAGGTAAATCCTCACTTCAGTCAGAAGTTGTGGTTCAGGCCTTGAGACATACAAAAATAGAAGTCAGTTATTGATAGCGATGTTGAGAATCAGATCAGTCATCCCTGGTAAACTACACGGTGCAGCTAGAGTGCTTAAGGTGGCCGTTTAAAGGCAAATTTATAATTACTTCTTGGAGTTTTGGATCCAAGGTTCTTGCTTTCTATGAAATTGAAATATGAAGAGA